>NC_034409.1:24931480-25037659 GCF_002078875.1 Numida meleagris | reverse complement strand
GCCGGGGCTGGCGCTGGGGCCTGCCTGCCCCGCGGCCGTGCGGAGAGCGGGAGCCGGGGCTGCTGGGCGGGAGAGGAACGTGGTGCAGCCGGCGGGGAGAGGGCAGCGAGCGCCCCGAGAGCTCGTGCTTCGTTTGCGGTTGTGTACGCTTACTGATACGAATTAAAGCTGGGAATTGTTCTCCTCACTATGCGCGTGTGTGTTGGTCGAAGCCTGCTCGCGCGGAGGGCTGGGCATCTCCTGCTGCGCGCGGGAGACCTGCGGGAACGCACAGCGCGGCAGCGAGCGGAGCACGCAGGTACCAGCGCAGCTTGCGCGCCTCGGGCTGCTGCCTTCTGTGAGGGAGCGCGCAGGGCGTGCGGTGCAGCTGGGACCTCCTGCCGCACGGCCTGCTCCTGCCCCTGCTGAAGGGTTCAGAGGCGTAGAGGGTACTTGGATGAGAATTCCCTCTTAAATCCAACTGAAGCTGCAGCGTTGCAGTGGGGACAGTCGGCGGAAATCCCAGCATCGCCCAGAGTATGCTCTGCAGAGCGCGCAGAAGTTACCTGCTGGTGTTCTACCGCTGTGTCCTCTGCTTTAAGCAGTGTGAGCTGCTGGAGGGGTGCAGCAAAACACTTGGCTCGTTCCGTGTGCCGCAGACCCAGTGCTGTGTGAGGGCTGCGTGGGCACTGCTGAAGCTTTCCCCTCCTCTTCCCCACTGGGAGCGGAGGTTAAGGGTAAAGATCGCCTGGTGAGCGCAGGGCAGGCTGCTGCCGTACCCCAGCTGAACTTTGCTGTTGCCTGGAGTTTGTTTCACACCGCACTTCCCACGTCCCTCCTGCCCCAGGAGAGGGGCAGGAGCAGGCAGGTGTTTTGATGAGTAAGCCCTCCAAGCAGGGAGTTGTACTCAGGTGTTGGCCGAGGCTATTTGTGCCGCTCTTACTGTGGAAATGGCAAATACCAAGACTGCTGCTTTCCTTCAGAATTTCATTCTTTTCCCGTACTTCTGAGAATAACAGAGAATTTCAGGTGCTTGGACAGAAGTGCGTGCAGCGTGTTCAATTCAGCAAGCCTAAGCCACAACAATCAAAAGCAGTTTGCATCCCCTGTGTGCCTGCTCTTGGCTCATTCCAGCAGCATACTTATCTCTAGTGTAGAGTGAGAGTGTGTGAATAGGAACCTGCAGTAAGTTGCAGGGCAGCTCATCCTTTCTGGGAGCATTCTTAGGAGCTAGGGGTGTGTGTGTGTGTGTGTATGAGGGCTTCAGGAGGAAAAGTTTATTTGTGGAAAATTCTTGGTTTCTTTGAAGGACAGAGGCAGACTGGTTATTGAGGTGAGTATGCTAGTTGGATTAGGGGAATATACGAACTGGAATTGATATATTTTCCCGCACAATTCACATTGTATATAAGCATTTATAACAGGATCAATTCTGTTTCTGACAAAAATGAGATAGATACTGGGTTGTTCTTCTGAATTATAAAGAACAATAAGCATGCAGTCTGCTGGAAGGTTATCACTGTTGCAGTGGACTTTGCTTCATCTATTAAGACTTAAGGCAGTATGACACTGTTAGACAGAATCAGCATAAGCATCGTGGTGCTAGCCAGTCTGAGTAGGGCATTTATGTCTTTATCTTGAAATTTTTTATTTTCCCAGTTTTTTTTTTTTCTGTTGAAAAGACTGAAGAAATTACCAGTGAGTCCCAAAGTGTGTGATGAAAATCAGTTACCATGGGAGAACAATAGGCACAGTATGGCCTAGCATCATCTATTCCTAAAAGCCATTATTAAAAAGTCAGCTCTGGCAATAACATGGAGTTTTTGTTGGTGTTGATGGTGGGATTTTTTATGTTTGGAAAGCTTTTGTGAACAAATTAAAACCCATCTGATTCATTGTGGCTTTTCTTTACAACAGCATGCTGTCACTGGGGTAAGGTTTCTCACAGTCTCACAGAAACTCACACCAGCAATGATGCCAGTTGCATTTATCTCAGTAATGTGAAAATCAAAGTATAAGCATTGCTAGCAAAACTTCTGGATGACGTAAAAAATAATAAGGTGATTAAAAACAATGACTGGGCATTTTCCCAGGAAGATCTGAATCTGTTGGTAGGTTGAGGTCAGTCAAGCAAAATCGTTTTCAACACCACCAGTTGCAGACTGAGGCAGCCGAGAAGAAAAACGCAGTCCTTCATTCCTTAAGTGTGCTTTGCACCTCAGGAACAGCGCCCGCAGCTGGTTGCTGTGTTATGAAGGGCTGCTGTGGCATATGAGCAAGAGTTCCCATCGAGGGTAATGTCATTTCTAAAGTTGTCTGTGTTGGTGCAATTTTGGTTTTTCATGTGTGGTGTCAAGAGGAAGTTGAAAACGTGGAGAAGGTAGCAAAAATGGTTTAAGGGCTGGGGATATGCATTAGAGAAAGATTCTGACTGCGAGATGACTAGATACTGTAAAGTGTTATTGTCGTGGGGAGAAATAAACAGTCTTTGAGTCATGGAAAGAAAAATTAGAGTTGGTGGCTAGAAGTAGAGGGCAAACTCAATTTAGTCATAAAAAGTCATTTTTAACAAACTGGATCAGCTGCTAAAGAAACCTTTGGGTTTCCAATTTCTGGAAGTCTTCACATCAGATGGTGAAATAAGAGTCACTGGTTTTCATCCAGCACTAAATTGGTTTTCAGCAGGGGCTTGTGCAATAGGCTGTGCAACGTCAGTGGTCAAAGTAATCAAGGGAGGTTTCACCAAATAGTCCAGTGGTCAATTCTAGCTTTAAATTTTATTAAGATCAAGTGTAGGGCTACTTCTCCTCTTTTGTTGTTGAGCAGATGTACTTGCCCTGAGCATTTTATGGCTCTGGTCAAGCTGGTAGCACAAGTCGGTCATCCTTTATGTTTAATTTGGCTTGCAGGCTTGGAAATCTTTGCAGTTGTGGGCAAGTGTAATTTCAGTGCCCTCAGCGGAGAGTAGACTACTGCGAAATTATCAAAGAGAAGTCTACTCGGTCATATTTTAAAAGTTTTTTTAAATCTAATTTTTGTGTTTCAAAGTTTTTGAAATTTAATTAAAGCTTGTTGCACAAATGAAATCATCAAGTCCTTTATGAATAGAAGTGTTTGAGCTATTATAGCTGTATTATACCAGTTAGCAGGAGGCAATTGAGGAGACAACATGACAGGTTAAAATATTAAACACAGAATAAGTAATTAAGGAAGCAGATGTTACCATCTTACTGCGAAAGAACTAAAATAAACATGATTTCTTTATATAATGAATGTGTTGTATTTTTCTTCCATGCTGGCACTCGTGCAATTTCTGAATGCCACATTAATCTGAAATAGGACACACCTCTTACAAAAATGTGCAGCCCTGCTCATTTTTTCTTGACATAACAGTTTGCCTTTTTGTTCATGTCCTAAGGAGAGAGGCCCCAAAATTGAAGTTTCTGACTATTGTATTTATCTTTCTGAAGTGCAATAGACGGACAGGTTAACTGCAGCCAGCTAGTGACAGGGCAGATAGGAAGGCTCTTCATAAATTTGTGGGTTGAAGATGGGAGAGAAATTGGGAAACGCAATTTCCTAAAAGTGTGAATAATCTGTAGGAATGAGCTGGTATAGCTTTGTAGGTGTCTGTATCATGATACTGGCTTTGCTCAGGACGTCCCGCTTAGCTGAACTGGGGCAGCCCCGTGCTGCTACCAGCTGAGGATCTGAAGGAGGGTCAGAAACCAGTGGTGTGAGAAAGTGAAGGATGTCATTCTGAGGTCAGTATGGATGTGAGAACAGAGGAGCAGGAGCACATTGCCTCAACTGAGAGCTGCTTGTTGCGGCAAAGTTAGCTTCTGGGGAGCACTGTTGTTTTTCTTCTTTTTTTGATGATCCTACTGAAATAATTACTGAGGATTTTAATTCCGTGGGTTCTGTGACCATGTGTAATAGGATTCTCTCAGAGCCCAGAGCCTGAAACACTGTGCCCAGTGCCAGCCATCTGGAGAGGGGAAGAAAGAGGCTGGTGTGCACTGTGCTGTAACACTAGCCAGCACCAGATTACTCAGTTACAGCCAGGTTTTGTGCGTGAGCGGGCAGGAGAGCTGAGCAGACGTGTTCAAAGTGTTCCTCTGTTCTCTGTAAAATTAGGATAACACTTTCTTTTCATCCAAGGGTGTTTTTGAAGACACAGAACTGACAGCTTTTCAGGCAGCCAGGGCCTGCAGTAATCCGGTCCAGCTACAGTACATTCAGTGATGTGTGTGTAACACAGGCTTAGATAAATAAAGTACTTGGACCACTGCAGTAAATCTGTCTCAGTGAACCCTCATTTTACCCAAGCTATCCAGAATTTAACCAAGCAGGAAAGTTGTGTGTGATTCTGTACGCAGGAATACTACAGGAGATGGATAGATGAGGCATGAGCAGATGGAGCACTCCTCTCAGGTTTTGGATGTGCTGCCTTTGGGGTGGCAGTGACTGCTGATGAATGAAGCTCATGTAATCTTTCTGATTTTCCATTTACTAGTTGTCCTGATCTTGCAGATCGGCACTCAGCATTGATGCAGTTTACTGCTCTCCAGCAAGTTATAATTGGGGTTGTGGTTGATGACAACAAGTTGAATATGAGTCCTGGCAGCCCGAAGGACCAACTGCACCATGGGGTGCACCAGGCCCAGCGTGGCCACTGAGTGAGGGGAGGGGTTGTCCTCTCTGCTCTGCGCTGTGCGGCCTCACCTCCTGCACAGGGTGCTATTTGGGTGCCACAATATGAGAAGGACACAAAGCTATTAGAGAGTGTCCAAAGGAGGGCTACGAAATCGGGGAAGGGCCTAGAGGGCAAGACATATACGGAGCGGCTGAGGCCACTTCGTTTGCTCAGCCCAGAGCAGAGGAGCTGAGGGGAGGCCTCATGGTGGCTGCAGCTCCTCATGGGGAGTGGAGGGGCAGCGCTGAGCTCCGCTCTCTGTGACAGCGACAGGGCCCGAGGGAACGGCATGGAGCTGTGTCAGGGGAGGGTCAGGTTGGGTGCTGGGAAAAGGTTCTTCACCACAGAGTGGTCAGGCATTGGAACAGGGTGCCCAGGGTAGTGGTAACAGCACCGAGCTGCCAGAGTTCAAGAAGTGTTTGGACAATGCTCTCAGACATAGGGTCTGAATTTTGGGTGGCCCTGTGTGGAGCCAGGCTTGGGGAAGCAGGGAGCAGTGGTCAGGGCTGCCCCCTGCTCCTTGCAGAGCTGCGCAGAGTGCAGACTGTCACCAAGTGTGTCTGCTGCAATAGCATCCTGATGGTGTGATCAGGAGGTTTTGTTCCTGCTCATAAATTTAAGCCTGGGAAGTTAAGCATTAGGATTGAAAAAGATAAACCTGACAAAGACCAGGGAGTTGCAGATGGATTAAAAATGAGGGAACAACTCTCCTTTTAAAAGAAACAGGACAGTTTACGTTCAGGCATTGCTGCTAGTTGCTCAGCCTTTCAAAGCCAGCTTTCCTTATTAGGATGGGTTTCCTTGGGAGTGTTTGCGGTGTGAACTACAGAAAAGAATGTGGTGTTGTGACAAGAGACAACTTGGAGCAAAATTCAGATTCCTCCCAAAGTAGGTGGATAAATTATTAACTCCCTGAAAGTGCGGTGTTGATTTTTTTGGTATGAACTGGACTGTTGAAAGTAACATTTTAAATATGTGACTGCTTCTGGCAAGGTTGGCATTCATTCCATGTATAGATTTCACAGAATAAATAATTTCAGTTATGTACAGCTACAGTTTGTTACAGTGCTACTGCCCTGGCCCCAAATTACCTGTCTTTAATTTCTGTATTTCTCAGAATGTAATGGAAGTCTTTCCTAAATACTGTTCCTACTTTCCTGCAGTCCTAATGGAATTAAAGTAAATCTTCTTTTGCTTACTGTCAGCCTCTGTCTGCAACTGTATTGGTTACAGCCTGGTGGAGATAGGTAGCTGTTGCACAGTTGAACACCAGAGGTTTCTTTGGTGTTGCTTTTTTGTGTGTGTTTTGTGGGGGAGAAGAAAAAGTTGTCAGGGTGTAGGCTAATATGCAAGAGGCTGTTGTACAGCAGATTTAAACCATTTTATGTCTGTATATTTTCAGCATAGTGTGCTTGGAGATTCTCCCTTTAATTTTTGTGGAAATGAATAAAAACAATGTTATTTATGACAAAATTCTTTATTGACTAAACCTGGGATTGTTGCAGTGAAATGAGGGGAAAAGCCCAAACAAAACCTGTTAGATCAATTCCCAATGGGTGCAGCATGAAATGGTACAGGAGAACATTGGATTTCTACAGATTTTGCTGTTTCTTCAGGAATTTGATTTTTATTATTGATTGAGGTTAAATTTTCAATCAGTGTCAAATGCAGGAGACAGAGTGAAGTTTGTAACAAACATAGGGTTTTCCAAAAGTACTTATTTAAGAAATTGGCTTCCTGATTGCAGGATTTCTAGAAGATTTGTTGCCAGCGTTTCAGGGGAAATATGTAAGTCAGAGCTTCCAAAATATTTTTTGATAAAATCTTGAGTGAATGTGCTGTAACATTACTGGTGGGTGACTGCTGAGTTGTACTGTAAGCTTCTAAATGGAGCCTAATACTCTCCATCTGTTGATTAAAATTTTCAGAAGTGCTCCTAAAACTGCATATATGTGGTGGGATTTTCCAAAGCACCCATTGAGCACCAGTGTAAATTTATCCCGAAAGAACATAAGCCTCGTTGTTCACAAGAGTCTTTGGTTCTAATTGTCTGAGCAGCCGTGTGAAGACTGTGATTGCAAATTTAGAGAAAAATTGAAGATAGGCTTTTTTTTGTGGTGATTATTTCATAAAGAAAGCAAGGTGTATACACAGAAATCTACATGGTCAGTTTGCATCTATGAAAGACAAGAAGTGCTTAGTGTTGTCAGTGCCTGCCTCTGGAGCAGCAGCTGGCAGGAATTATGGAGGTGCTGTTGCCTCTGCACAGGCAAAACAGTGTGTGGGGGAATGGTATGTCTGTGTTTTAAAATTGATTCGGAAAATTGCAGCAATCTCTGAGAAGAACTACACAGAGTCTATGAAGAACACTCAACATCAATGGAATAAGGAAGCTCAAACTGTTCAGCTAACTGCAGGGAAGCCATAGAGGCAACTTGGCCATAACTGCGGAGGAGTGAGACCAGTTGGCCAACATCTAGCCAGCTTCCAAAGTATTCAGACGTAAAATACATACGGAAATATATATACAATACATACATATTGGCGGAACTGGGGCCACAGTAATCTGAGGTCTGAAGATGAAGCCTTGGTGTGAAACATTCTGAGTGCAGTTCACTAACGGAAATAAAGTACTGGTATGTGGTTGATCAGAGTCTAAGCTACATTGTGGGAAGAAAATAGCAGATACTAATGTTGTCTTTAAAGTAGAGGAGACATTACAAAACTGAGTGGCTGCAAGCTGAGTCCGGTGGAATTCATACATGAAATATGTTTTTAACATAAATTCTTGAAGATTTCAGCATTTGGACCTAAGTAATATGGTAAGCAGTGCTCTGGCTTTGCAGCTTTATTGTTGGTTTTTTTTTTTTTTTTTGTATTAAGACTGTCAGTGTGACAAATACTGCTGTGCCCTAGAAAGAGCTAACTGAGTGAAAAATACCAACATCTGAAAGTGGTTGTTGCCTGTGTGGAGGTACACTGTGCTGGTGGCTGCAGTGCTTCTGGGGGTGCTAGCGCTCTCGTGTCTGAGTGCTGCACCCCAGGGCCCAGTGCTGCTGGGTCAGCTGCTTGGTCAGCTGACAAGCTTGGTGTTTAAGCTGTGCCTTGTATAACAGAAAGAGCTGTTTGTCTTGTTGGCAAGTGGTAAAGCAAATAAAGCAACTTAAGTGGCAGCGTACGTTGGGTGAGCTTGCAGTTTCTTCTGGGCTCAAATCTGCAAAAGCAAACATCGTAGTCAGGAAATTATGAAGATGCAGTACTTGGTGCAACTGCTGTACAATTCAGCCTTTTATCACAAGGCGAGTTGTTTAAGTAGGTGTTTTATATTTAACAAAATGAGGCCCTTCTAGTATCTGCGAGTATGTCAAATGCAGCTGTATTGAAGTGTACAGGAAGAACTAAGGCACGGGGAAATGAGACTTTGATCCTGCAAATCTTTAATGACATGATTTGTTCTGCAAGCACAAGTCCCCGGTTGTACTGAAAAGGTCATAATAATGTGTGTGAAGTCTTACAGATGGGGGCTAAACAGCTTATCAGGGTACTACCAAGAGTGCTTACCAGGAGGCCTGAAGCAGAGCTGCGGGAAGAGTCCCCTTCTCCATCCAGAAACAGTTTTCCCCTTTGTTGTTTGGTGATTATGTCTAATTTAGATGCTTTTACAGGAGCTGCTTCCATTAGGTTTTCAGGGCTATTGTCAAAGAATTAAAGATAAGACCTAACTTGGTCCTCTGGCAAACTACAAGGTATTAATGGGAGCATTCCTCCTCTGTTAATTGTCGGAGGCCCCTTCCACCTGTTTTTAAATTAGCTCTTTGTGGCATTGGAGGCATCTATTGAAAGATTGTATTATAAACTCGAGCTTGTCCTCGTGCCTGCAAAGTGTCATGTGGCCCAGTGACGCTGTGTAAATACTAATGAGTGAAAGCTGCTTTGTAAGCCACCAGCACAGACTAATTGGTTTTGTTGTGTTTCTTAGGCCGGCACTACAGAAGGGCAACCGATTTTAGCACCAAGAACACTGCACTTAAGCAATGCTAATACAGTTAAAGAGCAGAGTTAATGTCATGCTTTCAGAAGGCAGAACAAACAAGTTGTTACTGTTAAGCCTGAGGAGAGGATCTAAATTCAAAGTCCAGATCAAAACTTGCCAGCTGCTAAGAAAAGACAAAGATTTATTGTTGCATAGGCTAAATTGGAGATTTATCACGGTGGTAAATTCAGTGCTGAAATGATTAAATGCGCTTAAATATACCAATTAGTAGAAGGATAAAAGCTATAGGGCAGAAATGAAATGCAGTCATCTTAGGATTCCTCTTGTGCACAGCGTGCCAGCTATAAGCAGGAGATTTAATTTCCAGCTCACTTTCTAGAAATAAACTTGGCTTATTAAATGTCAAGCCTGTTAGGCTGCTGTGTTAGTTCCTATGCCCAGCAGCAAGGCTCTTGAAGATCAAATTTAAAGCAAAAGAAATGTTATTGTTGGTGTTGGTTTATTTTGTAAGGCTGTCATTAATTTCTCAAGAAAATGTGCCTGCAACCTGAGACTTATGTAATTATTGGGTTTTGTGTAAATAAATGTTTTGATGGCAGTTCCTGTATGTTTTATGCTGCAAATTGTTTACAGCACGGCTTGGTCTGGTGCGAGGTTATATGATCTATTAGCACGCTTGATCTTCCACATGAATTTTCTCTTGCTATTTTTAATTCTGAAGTAAACTCGATAGCAGCATGCCCGCCGGATGGATTTTGCACAAACCTCAGCGTTAGAGTTCCAGACTGGTAATTTCCTCCATTTTCCAAAAGCAGGTTGACCTAGATCTACTGCAGGAGCACAGCAGGCCCAAGTCCCTCATGCAGGGGACAAGAGGACAGGGGGGAGTCCCTGCACATGGCTGTGGCAGGTCTTCCACCAGGAGCTGATGGGCCCTGCTGGGAGAGGGAACCCAGCAGTAATCACTGATGCACAGCTGCTGGTAGGAGACAGGAGGATCTCCAGGACAGGAGGTGGACCGACTTTTTACCCAGTCTAATGGTGATGGGACAAGGGGGAATGGCTTTAAATTAAAAGAGATTTATATTAGATGTTAGGAGAAGATTTTTTACTCGGAGTGGTGAGGCACTGGCACTGGCTGACCATGGCATCTGTGGATGCCCCATCCCTGGAAGTGCTCAAGGCCAGGTCAGATGCGATCCTGGGCAACCTGATCTGGTGGGTGGCAGCCCTGCCCATTGCAGGTGAGTTGGAACTAGACAATCTTTAAAGTCCCTTCCAACCTAAGCCATTCTATGATGTGACAGCACTTGGCTTCATGGAGGCATCTGCCTGCTCAGAGTGGGCACCTGCATTGGGTCCGTCCCTGTGTCGGTCCATACAGCCCTTTCGGTTAGGACCGAGGAGAAGTGATACAAGTGCAAGATCTCCTTAGCAGTAGATATTGTCCTGCATATTAACTTGAATTTCCCTCTAAGAAAATTGCCGAGACCCTGCTTTTTTAATCTGCTGACCCAACTCGTGAGGAGTCCCCAGTAGTTACAGGACTGCTGAAGGTGCCTAGATTGCAGGATTCACCTGGGGCTGGTGAGTGAGGATTTGGCCTGTGCCACTGTCAGGGCATTCTGTCAGCCACTCCCCTGGAGCCAGGATCCTCACCTGCAGTTTCGCAGCCCAATTCCTCTGCCTCCTGCGATGATGATGCAGGAACTGTGTTGTGTGGAAATAAAGAGCTGGAGAGGGCTCTCCAGGTCAGTGACTGCAGTCCTTAGTCACGTTTTACCCACCTTTCCATAAACTGCTGCACTGGGAGATTTTTCCACAGCCTGATTGCTCAGGTGGTGGTCAGAAACCTTGTTCTAATTCCAGCCCAATGTCATGGCTGGTTTGTATGCAGTTGTGCTTGTGACAGTGCTCTCTTTTAGCTTTAAAATCTCTGGGGCTGCTCTGAGAATTTCTCTCCAGTGTACTCACGTGGATATTTCTCCCCTGCAAGCTGCCCTGGTCTGCTCTCATAAAATGTCTGTATTTCCTTGTTCATGCTAGTCACACCTGACCTGTTTCAGTTTTCTATCCATTTCATAATTGCGTAGCAAGCATTGTACATAGTATTCCAAGATAAGGCTCTGTTAACTGCTTTCTATATATAATGTTTCTCGCCTGCCACTGAAAATATTTTGCCATGTATTTAAGTGATTAAACTGCCTTTTTGTGTCAGCATCTCCTTGGAGAGTGGTGGTAGTGCCGTGGTCATGTAGTGCATCTGGATGCTCCTGTCCCTGCAGCTGGCCAGCTGCAAACAGCAGCTCTTGCTGTTCTCCTGCAATTCGCACCATTAACTTTGATCCACTTTATTTCACTGCAGCTTGCGTGGCTTCTGCTTCTCCTTGTGCAGTGTTTCATTTCTCTCTGTATTGGCAGCTCATACCAGTCTTCTCCTGCAGCCTTCTGGTTTTGGTAATGAAAATATTCAGTAAGGTTCAGCTGACAGCTTCATTAGCCTCTCCTTGTACCCCAGTGCTTCCTGGCAAGCCTCAGCCTTCTCCCTCTTTGCCAGTTCCTCCACGTTCCCCACGTCTCCTGCTTCAAATAACTTCCTATGTCATCGTGTCAAATACTTTACTGAAATCCACGTAGTTTGGAACTACTCACTTTTCTTGGCTGGAAAACTTTTTAATCAAGAAGTGCATCTGGTTGGTCCGACAGGATTTATTTATTTTTCATTTTATCCAGTTTTTCATTTACCTCTGTTGCTTAATGTATTGTGATCTTCAGAATTCTGAAGTTTCACAGAATACTGCTTTGTCAGTAGTGTTGTAGCTTGGGTCGGTGTCCTAAATATAGAAATACGAGGCTTTCTGGTGTAGTCTGGAGGAGTTTCATCAGTTTATTAAAACTGCCTTACTACTGGGCTTCATTTTTCAAATGCCACATCTTTCAGTAAGATCATTCACATGTGTTCCAGTTTGTCTTGAATGTGCTGCGCCCTTTGAATTGTGTCTCTGTTCCTCTCGTCACAATACTGATTTTCTTGCACTTTAGATTTCCCTCCATGTGCAACACTTTTGTTCACATTCAAAAGTGAAGCCGGGATTCCTTTTGTTTTGGAGACTGCTGCATTTTGCTCACCTTACTGTCTCATTCTTGATGTTGCTGGAATAATCTTGCTGGCTTGGTGGGTTTATTTTGATGCATAATGCATGAGTTCAGACAACTCTTAAGGTATAGTTCTGTCTGACTTCAGCAAATACAGATTTATTTCTGTGCTTTTTGTCCTCCCTCAAAGCAGAGGGGAAAGTTTGGACATCCTGGGTCTTGTGTGCACTATATATGCAGAGCTGATGTTGCTTTATTTTAAAGCATTGACTCATAGATGAGTATCTACGAGGTAGAAATATAATTTAACTTTCCACAGTTATTTTAAGCCAGTCTGTTGAGGTTTTGGGCTCTTTGAAGCAGTCGGCAGAGCTCCTACTGACTCGAAATGAAATGACTGTGTTGCCCCTATAGAGGTTTTTGACGTTAGGTTCTTCGAGGGGAGGCTGTTCAGCACGAATGACTCCCAGGCACCTCCAGCCACCTGAAATAAGCCTGTGTGCATATGATGTCTTACTGTGGGACATCGCACGTATCATGAAACTGAGAACCGATAGCAGCGCAGAGCAGCTGGTGTTAAATATAGATGGGTAGTGTGTACTGTGTGTTAGAAAAAGCCTGCTTGTCTAAACCTGAACCACAGAGTTTCTCTGATGCTTTTATATTGAAAGAGTTTTGATCAGTTGTCATCCCACACGTCCTTCTAAACTGTGTGAGCTTTCTAACAATGTCACAAATTTATACTATGTGAACCAAAGCCTCTAACTGGAAAATTACTCAGCTGGAGAGTTTGGGTTCTGCTCTCAAGCAGCGCAGGAAGACCTACAATTCCTAATTCTACTGCAGGCAATTATTAATTATGGAACAACATCCTTATTAATTGATTACTTTTATTTAGGATTCTGACTAATTATAGATCTGTAAATGCACATCTCTGCAAACGCTCTGTCAGTCATGACTGCTCCTGTTGCTAAATGCATCAGCATCACTGGTTGCTTGCAGTAGGAGTGCTAGCAATACAGGGCTGAAATGCATATTCTTCAGTATCTTCATTATAAATCTGTTCTTCCCTTGGTATGGTGGAGTTCCCCTTGCTGTACCACAGAAATGCATGAGTTGGTACGCATTTGTACTCTCACTTTATAGTGAAGCTGCTAGAGGCCAGTTTGGCAGATTTTCTTGGTACAAATCAGATCAGCCTCCAGTCCATTATTGCAAATTTGCTCAGGAATCATAGAGTGTCCTGAGTTGGAAAGGACTGATAAGGATCATCGAGTCCCACTCCGATCTCCACACAGGACCACCCAAAAATCAGACTCTACGTCTGAGAGCGCTGTCTAAACACTTCTTGAACTCCGGCAGCTTGGGGCTGTGACCACTGCCCTGGGCAGTCTGTTCCAGTGCCTGACCACTCTGTGGTGAAGAACCTTTGCCTGATATCCAGCCTGAAGCTTTAAATGCTGACCTAGCATGGTCACTGGCAGGGCAGCTGCAACCCTCAGGGCCATTCGTGAGCTCAGGGAGCTTGGGTTCTCAGGCTGGAACTATCTCTGCAGTAGACCTTGAGAGCTATGGAGGAGCTTTGGTTTATCCCAGGGCAAACACTGTATAAAAACAACGAGCACCGACAAAAGGAAAAACAGCCACAGAGAGAAGCCACAGAGATTCCATTTAGCTCTCTTACACGCACTGTAAACTGTAGTAGTCCCCTTCCTAACACATATGCATGTGATCCTTCTGCATTGGCACAAAAATTGATAATAAACAGTGAATGAATAGAGAGAGGCCAGCCAAAAGCTCTCTTGTTTAATTTTGGGTTTCTTTCCCAACCTAATGTGAAGTATTTAAGAGAGAACAACATTAGGAGCACTGTGGCTTCATGAAGCACTTTCTCCCAAAGCGCTCTCTCTGAAGAGGAGATCGTGGTGCCCGGAGCCCATGGCTCAGCCTGTCAGGACCTCTCCTTGCACAAGGTGGGCCAGAAGATCAGCTGTGCATTAAGGTGGTGGAGTTGGCAGTAATGTGTCTTGTACAGGACGGTCTCTGCTGCTCTTTGGACACTTGTTTATTTGCAGAGGGAAGCAGCACCTTGCAGCTCCAGGTGTACCTGAGCCCACCCCTTGGCTCCTGGATAACCAAGGGCTTTGTTCTCTCCCTTTCTCCCTCCCTCCTTAGATTTTTATCAGACTTTGGTCTTTAAGGTGTAAATAAGTTGGTATTAGAAGTATCTTCCCTGTTCCATTTTATAGTGTTAATTTATTTGCTGTATGTATTTTTAACCTACAGTCTGGAATTACACCTACAGGGTAATGTTTTCAGAAGCACCTGTGCTATTTCATCACCTATTTGCTTTAGTCAGCCATTGCTTTACTTATTAACGTGCACTTCTTTATATGCTTGGTATAATAGGCATAGTAATAAACCAGAAAGTGCTTTGCTAGCTATAAGAAAATCATGAAGTATCAGAATACATGAGATAATATATACGCATTATTCTCTTTCACCCGTATGCTACTGTGATTTTGTTCTGTGTGTCTTACTGCTGATTTGCAGGAGGTTATGTTATCCATTTTGAATAAAAGTTAATATTAATGAGAGATATGAAAGCACCATAAAAAATACAAGCCAGCTCAAATAAATCTGGTTTTGCTGTGTTAGGCTACTGTGAATCCTAATCTGTAGTTAGAAGAGGGTTGGCTGATTCAGGTCCTTGACTTCATTCTTAAAAAATGTGGCCCTCTGGACGTGGGATTGCAACACTTTATGACAGCAGATGAAAATGATCTGAACTTCGAACTCTGTTCTTAATTCATAGTGAATGAAATAAATTGCACGTTTATTTACAGAGGTCATTACTACTTGGCTTGTTGTGGTTGAAGGTTTGTTTGTTAGAAAGGATTCATTGTATTTGCTTATGAAGAGGATGAAATTATAATTTCAATTCAGCAGATTTTCTCATGAAGAGAATTAAGTAGCACCCACAGCACTTGCAGTTTGGCTGCTTCCGTTCCCTAGTGGTTGCTGTTTAGATAGGAACAGTCAGATGAGCCTTTGCTGAAGAGCAGTGTTTGTAGGGGTTTTCTTTGTCTTTGCCAGTTCATTCCTAGTCCTCCAGTTAGCAAGGCAGCCTGCAGGGCTCAATTGCAGTGCCAGTGCTGCCTTAAGCAGATTTTGCATCTGGTGTGCAGTAGCGTGGACAGAAGTGGAATAGTCCATCTCCACGTTCCGCACTAGAGGGCATCCTGTTAAAGAAGCACGAGGAACCCGGTGACATGAGAGGCAGCCAGTGGCCTGTGGGAAATGTAGTCTGGAGAAGCTGAGGTCTCCTTGCATCTGACATTGTCATCTGTTTCTGTTAGCAGCCACACACACACGTACCAAAGTACACCCCCGTGCAGCAGACCTGTCAGTGGGCTGGATCCTCTATATGCAAGCAGAGATTCTCAGCGGTCATATTGCACCAAATTACCTGCTGAAGATGTGTAGGTATTTGGGTGCTGACACGTGGCAAGAAGTAGGGCTGTAAGGTCGTCCTACTACTAATGTAGTTGTAAGGCAAATGTGATCCATCCTTGTCCTTCTGAAGCCCACCTGTGTGGCGGCCCTTTGGATTGCTTTTATAAGATCAGCTGAAAGGTGAGGTTCACGAGAGCCAGGTCCTTGGCTGTAGTGAGCTGAAGGGACAATGGTGACTGCAATGAAGCTGAATTATTTTAAGTTGGACAGGAAGTGAAAAATGCAGGATTAGAAGGATGGTTGTTGACTAAAGGTATCTCAAGCTCATCTACATGGAGAGGTTATTGCAAAACAAGCTGCACTGTCAATTTGGATCAGTCGTGGTGATGGAAACTACACCTGCATGCTGTGTTGGGGACTTGAGGATGGCAGTGGGGCCTTTTCATGGAAGGAGTTGAGATGACAGCTACCTGCCTGCCTTTGAGCTCACGAAGCACTTGGACAGATTTAAGCTCACTGCCTGTCCCACTGAAGGTACAGGGGAGCTCACACCGGGCAGTTCTGAAAGGATGGTTGGCTGCCAGGGATGCTCTCCCGTAGCCCACTGGGAGCACAAGCTGACTCCAGTCGACTTATTCCATACAACCAGCAAAACTGGCTTCATTTTGTGGAGGTTCATCTTCTACTCACTTGTTATTTAGGTAGATCTCATGAATCATCTCTGAGCAATTTTTTGTTTGTGTAGGTGTACAAACAAATTAAAGGTGATGGCTCTTTTTTATTTATTTATTCTTCTCCAGAGACAGCTGACCCAGTCAGGCATCTGTAAATACAGACACTGATGCAGGACTGAAAAAATGACCCTTTTGAATCAGTATCATCTTTATACAAGAATATTTAAGCTGCTCATTTTTAGCGTTTGACGTTTTTATCGGGGATTTGTTAGGAAAGAATTCAGTATCTTTATTTTATGCTTACGTCTGCCTTGCTAATAGAGCTGTTTAGTAGGTTGTTTTATATATATATTTAATGAATCAACCGAGGTCTAGCTCTGTTCATTCAGTTTTGTCTCCATCTGCTTTATGTGCTTGATCCGGACTGCCTTGGGTATTTTGTGTATGCACAATAGCATCATTTAAAAATAGGAGTATGTGACTGTTTGCAGCTGCCCAATTAAAGCAGACTCCTCAATATTGGGTGCCTCTGGAATACAGCACTTCTTTTTCACTGGGGCTGGATGCAGAGGTTTATCTGGGGGGTTTCAACAAGATTGAAGTTCTGGTGCTTTGTATGGTTGTGTGCTAAATGCTAGCTCCCACTTCTGCCTGATCTATCCAGACAGACCAAAGACAGACGTGAGAGACAGAAGATGACAGATAGCATTCAAGCATGGTTTAGAACAGGTTGCAAGGTGACAAGCAGTGACAAGGTCTCAGTGTTTTTTAATGCTGGGTCCCACCTGCTTTGTGGTTACTAAATTGATTTGGGGGGGGGGGGGGTAAGTGAAGGACTACCTCAGGTAAGGTGGCTTGCCATCGGTTATACGAGGTGGAAACGATTTCAGTACTTTTATCTGCAAAGTGTTTTATTAGTAGTAGCTTCAGCTATGATGTGCTTTTATAGCAGATATTAATAAATAGCACAAAAGTGTTTGGCCCTTGTATGTCAAGGCAGCAGTGTATGTTAGATTTTAGGAAGATTTCCAAAACAGAATACAAAGAAATAAATTTGTATGGCCACCAGCAGCTCTCATTGAGTGTACGGGCTTAGCACTGAGTGCTCTTTTCCGGTGAGTCACTTCTTACCCTATCTCTTTGCATAATATTTCAGCCTTGTCCTCTCTTGCATTTCACAGAATCACAGAACTGCAGGGGTTGGAAGGGACCTCAAGAGATCATTGAGGCCAACCCCCCTGCTAAAGGAGGTACCCTGCAATAGGTCGCACAGGTAGGCAGCCAGACAGGAATAAAGTAACATGCTTGTTGGAAGGGCACTGACTACTAAAACAGCCTTGGTGGGCGAGCCCTCAGCCCTTCCTAAGCTCATCACATCATCCCCTGCTGAACAACAGCAACAAGGTTGGAAGAGTTACAATGAATATGTTTGTAAAGTAGCCTCCTGAGGAATTACTTCTAAGGGCTGAATTTGTCCAATTGCATCGTAACATCTGAAACTGAGACACAGAAGCAAACAGAAAACATTAGAAAGGCTTACTGAATATTTTGTATGGACAGCAATTCCTCGTATATACAGGAAAAGCCCAATAATGCTGCCGTGTCAGTTCATTTCCCAAGTGTTATCCAGTGTCACTTGAGTGTCCAGTTCCTGTTTGCTCTCCAGATCTTCAGTCAGCAGTAACTTTCTCTCACTCTTCCTCCCCTCCTTTTGAATTGGTTCAGCTATGTCACGGAGGCCTCTTGGAGCAGTGCAGCACATGTAAGAGCACAGGCAATGAGATGGCAAGGATTCAAAATCCATGTATCACTTTTTTACAATTTTAAAAATTAATGTAGGTGATTTTTTTTAGCATCCAGCTGAGTGGGAAGAGGCAGAACATGCAGCTTCCTTTTCATGGTGGCGTGCTCTGGGAAATTTTTGAGGAGCCATCTCAGTTAATATAAAAGGTACTGCATTTTTGCTAGCATTTATATTTTAATTACTCGTTCTTGCAACAAGGCTGTCCGCTTCCTTGGGTAAGGTTCTTTGATTGAAAATAAAGAGGCAGGAAGGATGGAGTTTAATTGTCGTGAAAATTCATTTCCCGTAATCAGATTCAGTGTGGTTGGTGTAAGGGAGACGGAGAAATGATGTTTCAGGAGCTGGAGGCAGGCACCCACTGGTTACTGAGAAGCAGCGTCTCCTCTACCAAAAGAGTGCCTTTTCCCTTTGTCTTTCTCAGATAGCTTCAGCACATCCCTCACGCTTGTTTGGCTTCGTTCTGGTTTTGCCCTTATTGCTCAGGCAGAACTTGTCTGCTCTGCTGTTAAACCCCAGACCTGAGGTCCCTGCCCAGGTAGAGGCAGCAGGGATGACAGGCACTCAGAAAGCAGAACCACTCAGCACCAGACCTGCAGCCAGAAATACCTACTGGAGCACAGCCCTGCTCTCACTTAGCATCACAGAGGTGGAGGGAGCGTGATGGATCCCTGTGCTAACCTGGGAGGAAAGGAGGGTCTCCTGTTCAAAAGCAGTGTAATGCATGCTGAAGCTTCAGGTTGGTCTGGGAATCATCACACAGTTTTCTATTATCTGTAAAGCAGCTTTTTTAACGTGTTCTTGATGTTTTTGAGTGGTGCAGGGCTGTTGTGCATGCTAGCGGGCTGTGCTCCAGAAACCACACAGAACGTGCATTGCAACAATAGATTCACTGAGGGCGTTTCTAGTGCTGGTTTGGTTTTTTGGGGTTGTTTTTTATTTCTATTTTTTGGAGGAGTGGTGGTGATGTCTTCTTTTTTGAGAACAAGTTGTACCAGGCGTAGCAGGCGATGTGAAATAACACTTAATAAGCCAATCCCTTTGTTACTTTTCTGGATATTCTCATTGTGATTCCAGCTGTGGGTTTTGCTAGGTTCTTGACTTCAGCATCACCTTTTAATAGTGATTTTTGCAAGTAAATGATGTACTTTATGAAAGCCTGTTTTCTTGTACAGTTCTCAGTTTATCCCTTATTTTATTGAACAGCTGCTTGTTAGCCATTCTGTCTCTTTATTCTGCATACACCTAAAGCATCCCTTCTCCTTTAACTCTTACAAGACCTAAACAACACTGATAGTTTTACAGTTTTTGCTGCCACTGCAGCATCTTCAGTCACCTTTTTTAGACAGGGTGGCAATGCTTATAAAATGCTGGTGAACTACAGTATGTGAAAGAAATCGTGTATTTCAGATTCACAGCCATTCCTCGCATTGCATTTGTTTGTCTGGTTTGAGATTTCTTTTTTTTTTCCCCTGGCTCTGACTGCAGCTGGTGGCAGAGGGAGTGGTTCTGTCGATCTGGGCACAGCAGTGCTTGCATCCTCCGTTCAATCAGTTGCTCTGTATGAGGAGAGAAGAAAATGTAGTCATTGTGTTTTAAATTTAGTAACTTCTAGTAATTTCGATGATTACTAAGATCACTTTTCTGGTTATAAATAAACCACATGATTTAAAAATATTTTTGACTAGACTGAATTATGCCCCAAAATTGGAATAGGCTGAGGCAAGTGTGGGAAAGAAATTACGGTCAAGTTTTTGCATTCTTAACCGTAAATGGAAACAGAAGGGCATTGACTGACCAGAAGTTTTAATTTTATTGCTCTTGCAGCTAATGGAAAACATTATTTACTAAAAATGCTGTCAGATTTGATTCCTTATGCTTTGGAGGTTCCTCTGAAAGTCTTGAGGTGGCAGAAGCCTAATATCAAATTAGGTAGGAGAAAGAAATTCTTTCCTCAGAGGGTGGTGGTGAGGCACAGGCACAGCTGCCCATAGAAACTGTGGGTGCCCCATCCCTGGAGCCGCTCAAGGCCAGGTTGGATGGGCCCCAGGCAGCCTGAGCTGGTGGAAGGTGGCCCTGCCCATGGCCAGGGTGTGGAACTTGATGATCTTTCAGGTCCACTCCATTCCATTCCATCTGGTGCTCTGTGGGCGAACTGCAAGCTGGGTAAGGCTAAAAGGTGTATGTGGATGGATGCTACTTGTTCTCTGGTGTGAGTGAAGGGGACTCTACTTGGTGGTGGACTGCCCCAGTAGCTGACGGGCACATGAGGATGACCATGTTGTGGGTTGTTTCAAAGCTAGTTTCAAGGCATTGAAAGCAAAGTCTGACCAACGTAATGTCTTCCTTGCCTAGACTGCTATGAAAAGGCCACAGAGTTTGATGAGTAGCAAGGTGGCTAGGTAAGCTTGCTGGAAAAAAATAAAAAGAGAAAACCAACAAACCTCTTCACTGCTTCTTCACATGTGCTATATCCCTTTATGGGGTGTTTCATGCTCTGGCCAGTATCTTTGCCCTTGCAGAGGCTTCCTGCTTGCTCTTCTTCGGATACGTGTAGCACCTCTCTCCCTATGTTAAGTGACTTGTGCTTGGGAGATGGAAATGAATCTACTTCCAGTGTCTGATTTTTAAACACAAGTAGCGTGCTGGGCTGAAATCTTTGGAAAACATTTCCAACAAAGCACAAAAGCTGCTGTTTTACAGTGTTAGAAAACAGCAGATAATTGCAGATGTTGAAAGTTTGACATGGTGAAGTCAAATATGGGAATGTTCTGCCCTTAACAAGGTCTTGACAGTGTGTTGTGGTTTTGACTGTTCAGTTTGTATGACGTAGATATGTGATTAATTTTTCCATTACTAAATTTCTTTAGAGGCTAGATTAAAGACCTTTTGTGCATGCCTTGCTGCTTCTTTTATGGACTTGGAAGAGTAAATGGTTAGATTTCAAATCAGTAGATGTATTCAAAAACATCCTACTTCTCTGTATTAAATCAGTGTATGGGGCTCTATTTCAGGTTAACAGATTTTAGCCAGATATTTGTCTTCTTTCTGCTGTGGCTTTGTTAACAATTTTTCATCTGATCAGCGTTAACAAGAAACAGCAACTTCAGGAATCACTGTTCCTTTTTTCTCTGCTTATTACCAGCAAGCGAGAAGCCCAGGAGCTCTCAGGCACGTTTGTGACCATGTGTGAAATATCCCCCTATGAAGTCACTAATTCTGTTTTGGTATATGAAAACCATTTATGGCTGTAACTTTTGCTCTGGATTGTAGCACTTAAGTTTCAGCACAGATGTGATGCTTCATGGGCAGCTGGGCTGGAGGAGGTGTCCTGGTGCAGTCGGGCCAGGTCTGAACTCAAGAGCTTTTCCGTACAGCCATGGCAGCTGGCTTCTGCCAGCAAGGGCCCTGGATTTAGAAAGTCTCCCCTTGCAGTTAGACAGAACTGACCACCCCGATGAGACAACATGGATCTGAAATGCATGGACAGCAAGAAGAAAAAGCCTCTGGAAATGGAAATTCTATGGGAATGGAGGTCTTTTTACAGGCAAAAGTCAGAAGGGATGGGAGGCTTTGGGTAAACACAGGGTGTTGAAGTGGGATAAGGTCCAGCTGGTAGTGTGTGCTGCATTCAGTGCTTTGTCAGATAAGGCATTTGTGACTAGAAACCAAGTTTTGTTTCTTCGGATAGATTGTCCCTTAAGAGTATGAGAGAGGAATGTTGAATGAGTTCTCTAGGAGACATGTGCCTTTGGGCCCCAGTGGTCCGTCCCTGTCTGGGACTCTGGGTTCCAGGCCACTGGACTCTGTGGAAATGTAAGGTGGAAATTTGTACCCTGTAGGGCTGTAGCACAAAACATCCAGACCCAGGGGTGTTAGAAGCAGGTGGGAGCAGCGTTTTGCTCTGTTCTTTGCAGGCCTGTGTTCAGCCCAGCTGGGCCAGGTTGCAGGGAGCATTTTCCTCTCAAAAGCAGTACTGCCAATGCAGAAAGCCTATAGCTTCCTTGCATTTCTGCTTAGGGAAGAGCCTGCCCATTAGTGATGAAAAATAGAATTTATGAGGTAGTCTAATTGCAAAAATAATGTTGCTGATACAGTTGCTTTGCTTATTTAGCATCCTGTAATTACTGCAGTGTAAGATCTGCGGGAGCGACATGGAGAGACAAATGTTCTCTCCTCTGAATGCAGTAGTTACTCACACAGGGTCTGGTCTGTGGATGTTTAAGACCTAGACAAAAGCACGGATATTGCTCCTGCACATGCCTTCTGTCAGGTACAGTGTGTGCACTAAGAGAAATTCCATTCTTGCCATTCAGCAAACCACAGTATCAGCTGGGCAGCAAATGCTATGGGATTATTTTTATGGCTCTCTAACATCAGATGTGCTCCAGTTCTGCCCGTGTTGCCTTCATTAACATGTCTTTAGAAAACAGTATATTTATAACTCTCTTTAACCTTACAGTGGTGTTGAAAGAAAACACGTAAACAGGTCAGACCACTGACCACGTTATGTTTTGTTTGGGTTTTTCACACTTATTTAATTCCTGTCTGATAGTTCTATTGACTGTTCTTTGTGATGTTATCCTGTAGTACATATATTTTGTCGATATCTTTTGGGGCTCTCAGTGGTGTCAGTAGCTGATCTCTCTGCCTTCAGTAGGTAGAAGTTCATGGCAACATGAGTGTAAGTATGCTTTTATAGTTGGTCATGATGGTTCGAACCTAAGTTGTGTCTGTTTTTGAATAAGTCCATATGGAAAGCAGAAGTGCAATTGTTATTATTTCACATACAGCCTATTTCAGTTTGTTTTAGTAGAAAGAATTTAAGAGATCATTGTGGTGAACAACGCCAAAATTATAATTCATTTGAAGGAAAGAAGAAAAGTAGTGATTTAATGGAAATTTATTTGCAGTAATATTTCCCATTTTTTCTCCTGTCTGCACCCAGTGAGATCCATTTAGTCACTGCAGTATCTTATTACCTACAGGATCTCTAAGTGCAGCACAGAGATCCGTCTGCTTTCACATTATGTGGCAGGAGCACTTTTGTAACAAAGCATAGTGCAGTAAGGAGGGAAGCAAGAAATAATTCTTGGCTGTGTCTGAAATTACATCCCAGATTCATGGGGTAGCTAGCGTGGCCATGGGATTTGTAAAAGTTTAATTTACAAAGCCTTAAAAGTGTTGTACCTGACATTACATCTACCCTTCCTGCCACTGAAACCAGAGTTACCTTTATTTATCAGTGCAGTGGGGAAGAGAACAGGGAGTGAATGAGTTTGTTAGAAGTACCAGAGAGATGACATTTAACCTTACATTCTGTGCAAGTCTGAGGGGCTTTTAAGAAGTAACAGTGAGTTATGGTATAGGAGACCTGTTTTCTGTCTCGAGTGAGGAGAAAAACTTATGAGAACAGTCCAGTTGGGATCAATGAGAATTTGTTTATGAGGCAGTCAATCAGCCTATCTCCTGTTTAATATTAAACTTGAAGATGTAGGAAGCCTGTCACATCTCTAACATGGCCAACAGAATTTCAGTGCTCAGTTGCAGACCAGCTGTGTGCCACCAAAATACGGTGCATCTTTGAGACAGCTCCGCAGTTGTTTATTAGGGCTGTTCTGAAGAGTTGCAGTTTATCCAAGGTTTTATTATTGCTCATATTTGAATCTAAGAGCTGTGGACACTAACTAACAGAACAGCTTTGGTTTCTGTTCTGCTGCTGTTCTCTTCTGAATCATATTTCCTGTAAAGGACTTGAAATATTGTGGAAATGATTACTAAGAACATTTGTTTTAAGATATATTATGCTGCATTCTTAGCCATTGATTTAAAAATAAATTGTCTACTGAGGAAAAAATGTTGGGCATGCTCCAGTTTCACAGCGAAAAGCAGGGGTGGGGTCAGATACTCTGTGCTTGAGCTGAAAAGGAAAAGTGTAGAGAGATTGGCTGAAAGGCATTTCATGGAGAGCTGGGGGAGATGTCCAGCTGGCTGGGCGCGTCGTGCGTAAGGGATGATAAAAGTCATTCTCACTGTTTTTGAACGTTGGTGCAGCTATATAAGTAACCAGGAAAGGAGAGCTCATGCATGAAGATGGCGGAACTCTCATGTCAGATTAATTCTTTTCACCTTTTTCTTTAATGTTGTTGTTTTGAGTCTAAGCTATTTTGTGAACTGAGGCCATGGTACAGAAAATGGAGTCAGTCTGTGGATAGAAATGCATTATTTGCTATGACACGTGTCAGGTGTAACGTGGGAAGAAATGAGTGTTTTCTATACCAGTTTTCTATGCCAGCTTTAGTACCAGGCGCTTACAGCTTTTGGACCCCATTCTTCAGCCTCCAGTGGTTATCCCCAGCCTTCATAACCTCTGTGCATTTTGAACAGGCACAGGCACGCAGGCCTCTCCAGGCTCCTCAGCATTCACCTGAGTATCTGCAATGAAAGCCTTTGGTAACAAACAATCTAGGAATGAGTCAGTGATAATACAGGTGAGCTGTCAGACTGCTTATCATCTCAAATGAAACAGTTCTGAACTTATTCCAAGTCATCGTGTGTGTGAATCCTACTTTCAAAAGCGACTTGCCTACTTAGGAAAGACTTTCCAAAAAAAGTGGTACTTGAATAAAAACGTTTCTGGTTAACTCTTGAAAAGGACCCTTGGATTTCTAAGAGTTTCAGTCATACAACTGAACCAATATAGACATAATTTCATATAGGTAAGGCATGAAATTGCTCTTTTCAGAACCATAATTTCTGTCTGACTGCAGTATGGACCTTTTTGTTGTTGTTGTTTCCATTAAAAATCCAGAGACAGTAGCTAGGATGAGGCTGAGATCCATATACAGGTTGTGCTGAAATAGAAAGTGCTTTGAGTGGTGTTTTTAGACTCTCTGCACACCTGAACAAACCACTGAAACAATGTAGGGGTAAACAAGACCCTTTCAGAGGCTATGCTGGCTGTGCTGCATCCATGCCACGATAGTGTGATAGCCCTGGTCTTCCAGCACGGGAGACCCATCTTCAGCTCTCTGCTCTGTCTGGCCTACAGCAGATTTAAGCTGATCAGAGCAGGGGCAGAAGCTTTGACAGAAGTCTGAGTGGGAGTCATTTCAGGTGAGAAAAGTGAATTGCATCTGACTGTTCATGAAATGGTCTGTTCTGCCCCAGGCCAATGCTCGAACAGGTCAGCTCTGCTCTCTGGCCCTGCTGCCCTGTCCCGACTTACCTGGTGAAAGAGCACTGAAATCCTTGCACTCCCATTAAATATTTGCTACAGCTGAAAATACATCCAGCAGAAACATCCCCGCTAGCTGTTCTAAAGAAACAGTGAATAGAAGCCTACTGAGGGATATTTATTAGAATTAGCCTTATAAAGCTGTCATAGTATAATTTATGTTTTCCTTTTTGTGTCGGCTACAGCTTTTCTGCTGTAATGATTGTGAGAAAGCTTAGAGTGCTCCCCAACCAAAAGGAAAGCAGAGTGGCTGTGAAATCCTGTTCTGCTTGGAACATGAAGGAAGATTGCTTTAAGAATGAGTAAGAAGTAAAATAAGTGACCAAAAAAGGTAAGAAGAGTCCAATTCTTAAAAGGGCAGAAACTTTAAACAAAACAAAGCAAAACCCCAGTCCTGGAAAATGATTGGAACTATTAGTTTTTGAAAAAGAAGTGAAGCCAGCATTGTTGTCTACATAGACATCACCATGTTTACTTCCTGTTGATGGATCTGTGAGACTGTACAGGTAAAAAAAAAAAAAAAAAAAAGGCACTTTGAGTTGTTCTACATTGTTTATATTCTTTTTTCTTTTTAATTTTTTGGTCACATGTATCCATAAGGCTCAGGCACAGGGCATGGTGCTGTTGGGAGGAAGGGCTGATGGAAGCAGGAAGGACAGACAGGCCCTGTGCTCCTGTAGTGCTGTGTCAGCAGCATGGGCACTTTGACATCCGTTACGAAGCAGCAGGTGAGAGACCATTCTTGCCTGAATGCTCGGAAGAGGCTTCTTCCCCCCCAACTTGATCTGCTTTCTGGCCTTGCTCAGCTTTCCTTTATATTTATAGGTAAGGTAAAGCTCCGTTGCTTGATCATCGGCCTTTTGAAGTTTATTAAAATCCGGGCTTTCAGGCTCCAGTTCTCACTTGAGTTCGCATTGCTGTGCTTGGCTATGCGGTCAATATGTAAAAACTCTCCCATGTAGGACAGCAGCCAGCAAAGCATTGTTCTTCATTGCTTTAGCTGCTTCTCAGAACTTGCTTATTGAGGTTGAATGTTTTTTCTTATGTCTGCTAGAATCCCGAGACACTACAATGCAATATTGTTGCTGGCACAGAGCAATGAATGTGATCCTTACTGTGGGAAAATCCCTCTGAAAGTCAGGCTGGTTCAGAGGAGGTTTATTGTTGGTGCTGCCTTTGGCTCCGGGATGTGGCTCACATAGTGCTGCTGCACAGAGGTACCACCTCATTCCCAGTTATGCTCCCTGCCATTTTATGCTGTAAGCCTTCTCCCACTTCCTTCCATTCTTCTGTTCTTGTACATGCACTACAGCCTGTCCTGGCTGTGCCGGTGGCTTCTCTGTGACTCGCTTTGATCATAGTTCTCTGGCTTTCCAGCACAGCCTGCTCCTCACAGTGCAGCTCTGCATTTCAGTCTCTGAAAGATTTTATATAAAACTGCTATACATTCCAGTGTATCCCTGTAGCAGCCAAAGCCTTGGCTTACCTCTGTACTAACCCTGGTCTGTCATGTCCATCACTGCCCTGCAGCAGTCCAGTAATATTTGTTGAGGGTCCTTCACTGTTTGCTAGGACAGGCTCTGTGTTGCCCTTTTGCCGTGGCACTAGAAAGTCTCTTATGTGGTGCTTTCATAAGCCTGTCAGGTATGTCTTTTGTTGTCCTTTGAATCCTGTAAAGGTGGGTTTTGAGGAAAAAATTTTGGTGGTGGTGGTGCTTTTTTTTTTTTTTCCACCATCTCTCCACCAAAGCAAAATCAGAGAATTTGCTTTTTTTTTTTTTTTTTAATGAGGTAGAACCAGCTAAGGGATGAACTTGGCTGGATGTGGCAACACATAGGGGACAGCCCGTTCCCCTTGCCAGTGGAATTTGGGGTGCGCTGTGGGATTCAAACAAGGACAGGGGAGCAGCATTGTGTCTGTGCCAGAAAATGGAGCTGAGTGAGTGCTGCAGTGACTGCAGACTCTGGGGCAGGGGAGGTGGGCTCTGAGGTGTGCGAGGATGCTCACGATGTGAGTGATTTTGGAGGGTAGGGTGAGTGAAGGGGTTTGATCTAGGCTCTCTGGACCTTGAGTGCATGTCCCCCACTCTTTGAATGATCACTGGTTCCTTCCCTTGCTCAGAGAAAATCTGTCTGGACTAGAAATCAGTGAGGAGCAAGAGCTCAAGGAAGAAAGCTTTTGCAAAGCATTGCTCACGTCTGTGTAAAGGACCAGTGCTGACCATATGGGAGAGCTGACATGTATTGCTGCAGAACTGCACTGTGGTTTGGCATTTGACAACCCAGCCCCTTCTGGCAGGCTGTGAAGCTTTCAATAGTACTAGATATCTGGGGAAGCCCTTACCAGGGCTGGCAGCTGTAGGTGTAGGAGATAGTGGGGTGCTCTGCCATCCGTCTCTTCTGATCAATTGTGCAGGATTTAGGAAGGGTGTAAGATGGAAGCAGAAAGAGAAATGGTTTCTTTGGGAGAGTAGGAACGATTAAGTGAGACTTCAGAAGGATAAATCCACACTAACATCTTGAAGCCAGCAAATTCAGTACAAAACAGATTTATAAATAAAAGGGCAAAAGAGTTAGAATGAGTGAAAGGTGCCTTGTGTGCTCTCCTTCTAAGCTGTGAATTGAAAGACTGCACTAGATCATCTTTGTGGGAACTTTGTTTTTAAACAGCATCTTTAAAACTAGAGAATCTTCAGTTTCTTTTCAGGCTCTTGTCAGAAATTACTTCAGCCATCTTTGAACTGAAAAATGGTGTTTTATATTTCCTATAAAAACTGTCTTAAAGGAGTATCTTACGTAGTCTGTTGATATCCAAAGATTATTTTATCCACAGACTGAGCTCTGACTGTTTGGAGAACATTAGAGCTGTTGGTGTGGGGGTACAGAAGTGACCAAAGGCCGTATGTTTAGCTAGATAGATCACAACCACATCATTTGCAGCAGTGCAAGTATTCTAGCAAAAGGTCAAGATAAGCCTCCTAAAAAGAGGTGGTTTTGCACTGGAATAAATGGGAACTCATTGAGCTCCAGGGTTGTTAGAGGTGGCAGATTGCTGTGAGTCACTAGTAACTGTGCTCTCTTAAACACTTTGCACGCATGGGCAGTCAGTGGCTGTGTGGGGTTCCTAGATCCGTCCCCAGGCAGTGGGGCTCCCCATGCGCTGCTCCAGAGAGGGAGCACCCAAGGGTGGCTGTAAGGAGCCCGTCCTGCGAGCGCGTGGCTGCTCGCCGCGGAGTAACAGTCCTGGGGTAGCAGCCGTGTGCTGCCGAAGTGCATTGTGAACCAGTTCTAGTAGAGAATGATTTGGGGAACTTTTCGTGCTAAGAAATGCAGAAAACTGTAGCTGGCTGCCGCAGAAACAATGAAACTGTGGCTCAGTACTGCCAGCAGAAGTACGGAATTATTTGATTGAGAAAGAAAATTAAACAATGGGGTTTTCCATGTACAGCTTGAACTAAAATTGATGCATCTTAAAGAGAATGAAGGAGTTTTGTTTGTTGCCAACAGTATATTAATTCATCTGTTGACTGGAGGAAAACACCCAAAGGCTGGATTGAGAAGGTCCTATTTTCCTGGGAAGTCAGTCATGCCTCAGTTGCCTCTTTCAGTTGTTTTTCAGCTAAGGCAAATAGCTAAACCTGTTGTCAGATTATCTTCAAGAGTTGATAAAAAGCATTACAACTTTTTAAAAATCTAAAACATTTTTTTCTGAATGACTGTCTACAGCCATTGTACTGTGTAATACCTTGAAATATATTGTGGAAAAGTGCTTGATTTGGGAGGATATAGAATCAAAGGTACTAATTACCTTTCTTTATCTGCAGAAGCTTTGGAATTGCATAAAATTGTCTGTTATATTGGGCTTGATGATGTGGAAATGTACAGTCATGTCATCACAGCATGGATTTTTTCCTTTGCCTGCAATTGACAGTAACTTCCGTACAATCAGATCTGTGAATCATTGCTGTTAATGTTGCAATTTCTATGTATTTTTTAAAGATGCTGAAAGAGGGAAGGTATATAGATGTCAGGGGAAGGTTTTTTCACTGAGAGGGTGGTGAGGTGCTGGAACAGACTGCCCAGAGAGGTTGTGGATGCTCCATCCTTGGAAGTGCTCAAGGCCAGGTTGGTTGGGGCCCTGGGCAGTACTTATCTAGCAGCTGGTGGCCCTGCCTGCTGCAGGGGGTTGGAACTTGATGATCCTTGAGGTCCCTTCCAACCCAATACATCCTATGATTCTGTGATTCTTTGATAACCATGCTTTCTGATGCTGATAATTAGTATTTTTTATAGTTCTAAAATCTATTTATTATAGACTCTTAAACCTTGTTCAATCTAATCACAGGCATTGTTCGGGTCTTAATTTGGGTCATTAATTGTTTTTTAAAATCTTCACTAGAAAGTATTCTTCATGGAAACCTATCTTTATGCTTCAGTAGCTCTGTGTTAGGAGAAGCCATGATGTTGCTTTGGTCCAGGTTTCTCATTTCTTAAAATGTGAGGGTTTTACTGTATATCTTTTTACTTCAAATGCAGCGCTAGACGGACTATTTTTTTTTGTTAATGAGAAGATTGGGGCAGATTACAGAACCTTGAAAAATATTCAGCTGCTAAGACTGGGGTTTGGGGGCTGAGGCCTTTGAGGTGGGTTGGAGATGCAGTTGGATTCCCAGTGGGAGCCAGTGACAGGGCAAAAGGCAGCAGGCTCAAGCTGAAACGTGGGTAGTCTTGTCTGAACATAAGAAAACACTTCCCTATTAGGCTCTGGAGCAGGTTGCCCAGACATGCTGTGGAGTCTTCATCTTTGGGGACACTAGGAATGCATCCTGATATGGCCCTGAGCAACCTGCTGCAGCTGGCAGGGGAGTGGACCTGGGAGCAGAGCTTGGCTGTGGCTGGGTAGGTGGAATAAGGACTGACTTGTGTTTTGGCTTGAGTGGGCACAGCTGTCTTGCTCTTGTTTTAGCCACCCCTAGAAGGTGATTTACCACTTCACCATGACTTTTTGCAAGAAAACTGTCCCCACTATCCGTCACCTGGCCCTATAGGTTTTTGTTTGATTAGTTTTGCCTTTGTGTTTACTGCTGGCTGGTATGAACTAGTGAATCACTCTATTTTAAGTAGACAATAATAAGGAAAATCAAGAATGATTAAAAAGGCACATTTCAAAGAAAATCAATCTTTTAACTCTAGCTTGTTAACCAGGAAATTGCCCTTCAGAAGGCTACTGCCCTGAAGACATCTCCTGGCTCTGTAACTTATATTGCATGTAAATCAACACTGCTGCTGAGCTGAGCTCTTACCATGGCTCTTGCAAGTAAAATGTTCCAGTTCCCCTTTGGCTTCCACAGTGAGTGTGCTGCACGTGTCTGTCTGGAGCAGCCTGGCGTGCGTCAGCATGGGCAGTTATCAAAGTACACGTAGGGCACCTTTTAACAAGTGGTGCTGTGCAGTGCTGTTATTTTTTTTTTCCATCTTCTGTGTTATTTTAAAGCAAAACAAGTTACTGACATTTCTTTAAGCAGCTACTATCTAATGAATTGCATTCAAATTGAAGTTAATTCAAGTTAGTAATTGACAATGAAAGTTGGTGAAGGGTTAGTTTGCTGACGAAATACAAATTCACATATGCATTCCTTTCATTTGGATCAGTAACGCAGGGCAGAACTTGAATAAAGTGAACTATTTTTCATAGAAAATATTCTGCAAAAATAATTGCTCTGGTAAGAAGCATTTATTGTATACAATGAAAGCAATGTTCCAGAAGAGCCTTAACTCCCTCTGCACAGACGTGCGAAAGGTATTTGGAATAAGGGGCACGTTGAGCACATGATTAAGACATAGTCGGACTTTCCACTGAGGTCTTTTCTCTGGGACTGGCACCACATGCCAGAGGAAGCTGTATGTTCATAACTGGACATTGGATATCATGTGTCCTTATTAAAGCACTCAGTCTTTTGCTTTTCCCTGCCTATAATGTGTTCAGAAAATTATTCTTTTGTTTCAGTTTCCATCAAGGAGATAGTTAGCAACAAGAAAAGTAATAAAGCCTGAAAGTCTCTTTTTACTGGTTTACAAACAGATGTGAGAGCAGGGAAGAGGCCGTACTGGACCTCATTCATCCAGTGTACTGTTTTCAGTGATGTTTGCTGTGAGCTGAAGAAAGGTACAGTAGTCCATGTAAATTATTTAAAGATATATTTTCTTCCAGTCCTCTTGAGAGTTTTCAGAAGCTATGTGCACAGGATATACTTGTCATGCTGTTTCTCTTAAGTGTAAGAGCACAGAATGCACGAGCCCTGCCCTGCAGGTGCCTGCCAGGCCCTGTGGGGCGGCCGCGGTGGTGTGAGCTAACCAGCCCATCAGCCCTGGTGCAGGGACGGGTCGTTCCTTCTGCTTGAGGATTTGTTTTGGCCAACAACCAGTGTGTTCCGCTGAGGATAAGTGGTGTCAAACGCTACTTGCCTAGAGTGTAAACAGGGCCAGAGGCTGAAGTGGGTAAATAATACTGACTGACAGCACACAGTGCAAAGAAGAGCCAACAGTGATCTGAAGACTGATGTGTTATATGGAGAATGGAGGAGGCGATGTACTCTCCTTGCAGCTGGCGTGGGGATGTGCCATATGCGCATGCTCTGCTACTGAAGCTCTTCTGTCTGGTTTGACAACTGATTAGGTAGGCTGAGTAAATAAATCCAGAATGCCAAAAGGGCCACAAAGCCTTCAGCTTGAAAGGAATGTGTCTCTGTGCTTTAACTTGCAGGAGGAGGAATGTCTGATTGCAAGGGAGACTTTGGTGAAGTGACTGTTGCTGATTTTATCTTCATTGTGTATCTGCAAAGGCTGTGCTCGGCATGGACTTCCTGCTTCAGCTGATAAAGCTGATAAACTCTCCTTGCCACCTAGTACCGGACACAGGCCCTTGAATCTTTCATGATGCTGAAGCCAGAGAATATACTTGGCACAGTGCTTCCAAGTATCAAGATACTGTTAAATCAGTGGTGTCATGGATATTTATGTGGCTGTACATGGGAAAGGGTGTCTGTCTCAGCTAAATAACTGCTCTTTGGGTGACTTGGTCATGCTGAGGGCTGGGACCCAGTTTGAGGGACCTTGCACCAACAGTAAAGGGCACAGCAAAGGCCTTGAAGGGAGCTGCAGGCTTGCTGGACCTGCCCAGTGCAGTCTGCTCATGGAGATGCCCACAGTTAGTGTAGAAACTTGAGCAGGGTTAATGTCTGGTCATTTAGCTGCTGCTAAATTACCGTGCAGCTAATTATCACACCCATTTAGAGTCCTGCTTCTTGCCACGATGTCTGTGTATTGGACCATCACTGGACAGAAGGTGTGCACGGTAGTTACTAAGGTTTCTCAGTATTTTGGCAGCAGGATGTTTTCATGAGGGAACCCTGCGAGCCAGGAGGTGCTGTGAGCTCCTCACGAAGGCAGTCCTTGCAAAGGCAAGTTCCCACGTGAAGCAGGACTTGGGAGCTTCTGCAGTTTTCCTTCATGACTGATGTCTGGCAGAAAGGGTGCTGGTGCAGCTGGATCTTCCATGAGGAAGGCAGGTGGCACCACGCTTTCCAATCTTATTTTCCCTTAACTGTTTCAGAAAGCCTTGTGTTACCATGACTAAATGCCTGACATTTTCTCTAGTGCCTTTTTGTTGAGGAGAACATTTCCAAGGTGTCCGTCAAGTTTAAGAGCCTACTTCCCCTCAAAGCTGGTGGGACTGTGCTTAAGCACTATGGTGGAAGATTCTTCATCTGATGTGTGTTCCTCAGGCTGGCACTTATCCAGAAGTCTTTTTTAGTTTGGAGGATTTTGTCTTTCCAGGAAGGGCTTTGCCATTCTACTGTTGAGTGTGCATCAAATGAGGCTGCTGTGGCCAGGCCGAGGCCTGGAGGCCGCAGTCTGTGGTGTGAGGTGGACATCTGGGCCTGCAGCAGTGTGTGCAAATGGGACTTCTAAAGCTGCTGCTTTGATTATTTCATCAGCTCCTACTAGAAGCTCTTCTTTCCCAAGAAAACCTCTGTTTATTGAGTTACTCCAGCATGTACTGATCTGCTGGACTGGCAGTGCAGGGAAGGTGACTGGAACCCATGGAACCAGAGGCTGTGACACTTCCAAAATCCCATGCCTTGGGAAAACTGAAATCCTTAGATGCCTGGAGTTTCACCCAGTGGCACTGATGAAGCTTAGTTTCCAGTGGATTTTGTTTCCTGACTGACTGTACAACTGCATTGTATTTAGGGCTGCAGAATCAGTTTATCCAGCATAACGCACACAAATATCCACATAGGAAAATAAGAATAAAACTCTGATTGAAGTTTTTTGCTGGTTACACTGTAGATTTTTATGCAAAATACGTGTTCAGCACAGCACTCTCTCATACAGTAGAGACCTCTTTAATTCATCTCCTCCCTATCTAATTACTTGCTGTCACTCAGCGCACAGGATGCTTGGTTTCTTCTGCCCCTCTGCAAAGCGAGGTTGCCGTGGCTGATGTTTCCAGTTATTAATCAGGGACTTGTGCACACACATAGCATGTCTATGTGAATCTTACTTTGGAAAGCCGAGCTAAATAGCTCAGACACCTTCTTGTATTGTCTTGTGGGTATTCCTTGTAAAGCTTAGAAGTCCTTAATTTTTCCTGTACGTGCGATGAAATCATTGCTATTTGTAAAGTCAAATCTAACATTCTTCCTCTGCTTATTCAGACTGAGAATTAATTTAAATTTAATCTTCCTCTCTCAACAATCGAACTTAGTCCTAGCTGTGAAGTTTTGGCATTAGATCAGTCACCATTATTAATGTGGATCATGATGCTGTGCTGGCAATGTTTACTACTGTTCTAAACCTTCTCTCTGTTTCACTATTTTTGCATATAAATTGGATATTTTTGTGTTTTCTTTTTCTGGGGCACACATGTTCTTGCTGATACCAGTTTGTATGTGGTTTATTATGAGTAGGCCTTAATCCTAATCTCTCATCCCTCAGAGTAGCATTAAAAATTTAGGTTGCTTATAATCTTTTTTTAATTTGTTATCCACCTCTGCTCACTTTTGCATTTGAAGCTTTTGTGTGTACATGCATGCAGTCCTTTGGCGTAGATCTGTTGAAATGACCCTAATTTTAGGATGAAAAAACAAAAAACCCCACAAAATATTTCAGGCATTTCCCTCAATGTTGAAAATACATACTCTTCATCTTCTAGTATTTTAGTATTTTAAAAATGCATATAAATAGCTGATTAATGAAACGCATTTGATTTAACCACGGCACTCACTGGTTGCTTCCTTTGCTTTCAAGCTCTCCTGGCTCATAACAAAAGGTAGTGTGTTCTGCAGGCACATTTTTCAGATACAGCCGTGGCCCTATTTCACCACGCAGTTGAATGTGTTTGGTACAAAACCTGCTCTCAGAATTTAATGAAGTCATGCTCTGTTGAGGCATGGGACATGCTGTTATTAGTAAACTACTGCATTTAATTTAGATTTAAAATGTTATTTACACACAGTGAGCAGGTAGTCCCACTGTTGGTAACTGTCTACATATTTTGGGGTATTGTTCTATGTTTAAAACAAAACCAACCGAACTGAAAACCAAACCAACAAAACTGAAATAGAAAAGAGGTGAGTCATCATCTTGATCTTTTGACGGTACTGTACAGAAGATGAGATATACTCTGCCATTTATTAGATAATACTGCATAATTTTCCAGTCTTACACTGATTATAGGAAGGGAAGGGGTTGTAGAAAATGGCAGCCTTAATCTGTATCATTTGATGTAGGGAGTGGGAGTACCTTTGTACTCTGTTGCTCTCTGTCAGTGGACCTCAGCTATTCCAGTATAGTCCAGGGGCTACTGAAGGAGAATTACATTGTGTTGCCTAAGATCTCAAACTGTCACCTGCAGAAGACAGGGGCCCAAGATTTGACATTTTCTCAAGATAATGATGCTAATGAGGAGCAAACACTGAGCCCGCTGAAGAGAGCGAAACACCTGCCTGGCATCCTCAGCCTTACCCTAGCACTAAGTGCCTGTCCTGGGCTAATCCTTTCTTTTTTTTCTTTCTCATATGCAGCGTTCTTCACATACAGCTCTCTGCGTGCAGTGCACTGCCATTTCATAAATGCCAGAGCTTTGTGTCCATTAAGAGTGTTCCAGAAGAATGTCCTGGGGGATGCAGAGCACAGGGAACTTCTCTGCTGTTTTCTGAGCTCCTCCTATAAAAAACGGATTGCAATAATCATGTACAGAGCAGTGCTGAAGCTTTTTTTTTTAAATTAAAATTGAAAGATACTGCAGTAATGTAACAATGCGCTATTATGGCTCATTGTATCTCTTTTCAAAAACACAATCTATCAGTTGGATGTTTTATCTCAGATTATGTCCAACACTGACATAAAAAGATTTTTGGTGGAAAAATGAAATATGTATTCTTCACTTCTTGTCATTTGTGTGTGTACATGTTCCAAAAACTTAGCTGTTAGAGGCAATAATTGGCTAAAACTGCTGCAGAAAAAGAATTATTTGAAATGGAGTTGCATAAACACAATATGGGCTATACAGAAATATCTGAAAAATCAGTGCAGGAGCAAAAAATAAGGAAAACATTCCTGTAGTCAGGAAGCTGTTCTGGTCTAAATTCTGCTTCGTATGTTAATCAGTTTAGAGACCTTGACATTTCTTTCTCTGCCAGCTCACTCCTTCCTTTCTGTGCCAGTGAAATAAGGGAACTTTAAGTTGCAAAGAGGGAATGGCTCTGACATCCAGGGATATTTTCCACCATGCTGCTGGCCCAGTTTCTGGGCAGTCTGGCTCCTGGAGTGGTCCTGCCTCTTGGGAACTGGGCACCTCCACTCCCAGTTGCTGGCCTGGGCACTGGGAGAGTTCCTATTTTTCCAAAAATGAAGAACTTCGGATGTTTCTTTGCAGTGAAATTGTACCAGCAATGAAGATCCTTCCCACTATACTCATGAATTATTCACCAGAAATGTTTACTGAATCTAATTAAGTGACAGAAAAGTTGAGCAAAATAAGGCCATAGAAACTCTGAAGTCATGGAGCTGCAGCTCAGTGATGTGTGCTGCCATTGCTCCCTGTTTTTCTCCGTAGTCTGAAAAACAGCCTTGCAGTATTTTGTTGGTGTATCGGGCCTACGTGGCAAGCTGTTGGTAGCAGGGGGCTGCAGCACAACCTGTGTGAGTAGTGCCCCATGTCAGAGCAGAGCAGGTCCAGCTGCTGCAACAGGGCCCTGCCACTGCCAGGGAACAACCGCTGCATGGCAGCTGGGAGAGAGGGGTGAGAAATGGGAGAGAAGCAGCCCTGCGGGCACCGAGCTCAGGGCAGGAGGTGAGCAGGAGGTGCTCCAGCAGCTCCCTGCAGCCCAGGAGAGACCCACGGAGGAGCAGGCTGTCCCCTGCGGCCTGTGGGCACAGTGCCAAGCAGATCCCCGTGTGCAGCCACAGAGGGGCCACGGGGTGGCAGTGGATGCGGCCTGAAGGGTTATTGCCATGGATACCCACGTAGGTGGGGACCTACGTGTGGGGCAGTGCCTGAAGGGTGGGCCCTGCAGTATGGAGCCAGGTTGGAGCGGTGCTGGGAGAGCTGCAGCCTGTGGGAAGGCCATGCTGGATCAGCTGAGGAAGGGCAGAAATGGGCGAAAATGAAGCACTGTGGGCTGACTGCAGCCCGTTCTGGAGGAGGTAGTAGAAGAAGGTATATGGGAGAAGGTGTTTTTAGTTGATGTTAGTTCTGAGTGCTCTGGTTTGTTATCAGTGGGCAGTAAATTGCATTCATCTCCCCGTAATGAGTCTGTTTTGCCTGTGATGGTTATTGTTGAGTGATTTCCCTGTCCTGATCTCAACCTACGAGGTTTTTTCATTGTATTTTCTCCCTCTGTCCATTTAAGAAAGGAAAGTGAGAGCAGCATGGTAGAACTGAGCTGCCTGCTGGTGTGAAGTCAATACAGTTGGTGTCACACAGATCAATAATTGCTGTCAGCTGCTGCTGGAGGTGACAAAACCTGTAGAAGCTGGAGGTCTTCACAGCAGAAGTGAAGGGTAGCCTGCCTCTAAATTTAGGAGAGAGCTGACATTTGTAGAGGCAAAATAAGTTCAGTGGTTGCTGGATAGTACGGATTAAATACTTAGTCACTCATGGGTTTGCTAAAGCACTTCAGTTGCCTTAGATTTTGTTGCATCCTAAAAAAACTAACAGAGCAGGGTATTTGGAGAATAAGGCAGAGTTTAACTAACCAAAAAGCCTTACTCATCTTTGAGGACAGTGGAAGTTATTGCTATGGTGAATGTGCGTGGGATCTCCTGTGAGAGCAGCCTCAGTCCAACACCTCACAGGTGTGATGGATTCCTTCTCCTTTCCTGGAGTTTCTCCTGTGGAAAGGGAGATTAAGCTAAAAAGGAAATGTTTCTCTAGCAACAAGAGAGGGCAAATATTTCTATTGTAATGGATCGCAGTAAAGCACATATACGAGTCTAGCTCTGTTAGTAGCTTGCACTTTCCTGCTTGCACTCTTCTTGAGGGAAGTGATTCTAAAGCAGAAATTTATGTCCATATAAAATTAACATTTAATTTTTCAGCTTCTTTATTAAAAGTCAAGCTATTATTAAATGTTTAGACTCTCGTACTGACAAAATAGATACTTTCTTTTTCTGTAATGTAAATTGAGAAATAAAGAATATCTGTTCAAAGTGTGCTAGTAGCTGAGGAGCACATCCCCCTTCTCTGGAAAACATGAATGTACAGCAGAGAACTTTGAATACCATATATATATGCTGCTTTAAATATTTCACACTAGATCACGGAGAGATGTATGGAAGTTATATTGTAAACAAACCTAATGCTTGAACAATGTCTTGTGCACATTGTGAGAAGATCATAACAATGACAATTCTTGCATATTTCCTTTGACATTCTCTGTATGCTAGTTTACATCATCTGAGCAGCTGTGTAGGATAGATAGACTTTCTCATAGGAAGAGGTGAAATTCATTAACCCTTCTTTGCAGAATAAACCAACTGCAAAACTCAGGATAAGAAATAGAAATTCTAAATTCTACTAGTCCGCTGATCAAACTGTATGGTTGTGGTTGTGCAAAGCAGGAGGTAGAAAAATTAAACCTGTTTCCTTAGTCCTTTAGGTAGAGTTGATGAAGAATTTTGGTGCAGGTCTGTCAGGAGTCGCTTCCTCTGCAGCCTGAAGCACTGACCTGGCAAAGGTAACACTAGTGAACCAGCGTATGGTGAGATCCTTACCCAGGTGCTGCTGGAGTGGTTTGGGCTTTTTAGGCACGTATGCAGTGAGAACCTGGCAGCGGGCCTGGCTCCCTGACACCTGTACGGCTGTCACTAGGCAGCCCTCAGGTTTTGCACCTTCCGTGGAAACAATGCTGTGGGAAGGCCAGATTTGCTCATCAGAGCTAAACTTATCCTTAAGGTATTGCACATTAACACTAGGGGTTTTGTTCCAGGGTTTGGTGTTTAAAGACGCTGGGAGCCTTAGACACAGCATGTAATAGACATGTTGGCTTTGTGAGCTTGCCTCAGTTACTTGAAAGCTGAGCCAGAAGGCTTGCTTCCTCCACACACCACAGCTTTTTGTCAAGCTGTTGCAGTTAAAGGAGGTGTTACTGGCCCTGAGTAGTCAAAATAACTGCTTCGGTTCTGGGAATAGCGGTACTGTGGTCCTGTGCCACTGATAGCTTTGTGAGCAGGAATAACTTGGACGTGCCTTAATGGAGCTGAGCACCCACACCCTGACTGGAAACCTTAATTGCAATTTAGCAGTCAGGTCATTACTTCAGGTGTTTAAGAACAGATTGAGGACATCTGGTTAGTCATTGCCTAAGGTTGATCTGAGTCACCGTGCTCCAGTGTCGGTGTCCATCTGTCAGTGGGGAGATGAAAAGTTCTCTGTTGCACAGTGTGTCGTGAGATGTCTCACCCCAGGGTATGTCCTCTCTCATTGCTCTGTTCCAGTTAAATGCTTCCAGAAGTCTGGTAGGACCAAGTGTTCTTGGGGTGTGTGCTGCACACGCACAGGCTGTTTGAGGAGCTGAGTGGAGAAGCAGACAAGGAGCATTTTGTGCCAGCAGAGGTGACCATGAGAGGAGCTCAGAATGCCTTGTGTTTGCCCTGACCCTTTGTACAAGGACAGCAAGGAGATGGGGCTTGGTACAGCTTCTTGTCCTCCTTCGTTGTTCCACTCATGGCCCAGGGCTGCAGAGAGGGGCGCACCGCCATTGCTAGGCGTGCATTGGGGCTGCACTGCCCGTCCCTGAGAGCAGAGAGGTGGCAGTGGGCTCCCGTGGTTCTGACCCATGCATTGCTTTCTGGTCTGCCCTTAGGACAGCAGTGTTTCTGCCGATGGCTAGCTGTCCCCAGGTGATTTGAGTGTGTTGAGATGCTCTAATGGAAGGTGCCTCCAGCGTTAGCTGTTACCCATTTTCCCTGCTGGCTAACCACAGTGACATGGTACATTCTGCAAACAGCACAAAAACCCCTGGCAAACAGAGCAGTGGGAGTGTTTGATAATGGCTAAACTGCAAAAGATCAGAAATAGGGGGTAGCCTTTCTTTAAGTGCTTTGCTTAATGGACTTGCGTCTATTTCCTTTCTTCTTGGCCACTGGCAGCGCTTTTCTGTTTTTTTTTTGTTTTTTTTTTTATGGCTATAGCTGCATGTACTTGGTCAGTGAGACTCATTAAAACCTCCTCATTGTGCCCCCTCTGGACTGCTGTGCTGTGAGATGACCCCCGATATCTGCAAGCTTCTGCACAGTGGCTTACTGCTTTGCTGCTCCTGCCGGCACAAGGCATGGAAGTGCCTTTTGTCTGCAGTGGGATCGGAAGGAGTCAGCTTGAGCCTTTGTTTCTGCCATTTAACATTTTGAAATTACCGAGTATTGGAAAAAATATGCTCAGTGTGCAAAAAATACACACACAAAAAATGCACTTGCGGAGACTAATAAAGAATAAAGAAGAAATAAGTAAAATATTTCTTCGGTTGCTAGGATGCTTTTTTATCGCTGATAGCAGTGTGATTTGGGTTTTTTTCTTCTTATTTAAATGTGTAATTTATTTATTATGGTTAGAGCATTGCTACGCTGTGTTTTGACAGTAGGTTTAAGTAAATGAGACAGCTGGCTAGTGCCACGTGAAAGGGGTGTTTGAGGTGTAGATTGGCTTGGGATTTTAATTTTTCTTTGAAGGAAAGGTAATGAAGAGCGTTAGCAACGGAAATTCGTGATTATTATATCTTGAAAATGCCATAAATGGCATTTCCTTGGACATTTGTCCCTGGAATTTATTCTGCACGATATGTTTGCATAGAAGCACTTTGCCTCTCGTGCAGCTGAACAGAGAAGTGTGAATTCATGGCAGATATTTGTGCTAGCATTAAAGGCACAGGTCGGGGGTTTATTATCAGGGAGGGAGATAGACGTCTGCTTCTTTGTCTTTTGCATTTTGTGACAAAGGAATCCCCATCTGAATTGCTGTGCTCCATCCGAGCCCCCTCCGAGCCTCTGGTTAGCAGCAGTCAGTCTTTGCAGTGTCCTGACGTCATCCAGTGTATGCATGAGCTATGCTATTGTCTTACCGAGAGCAGGGCTGGGGATTGCAGTATCTGGTGTCCGCTACCTATCTCTGCCCGCCGCTCTCGCGGGAGTGACGCCGGCCTTCCCTTATCTCTTGGATTTAACACAGAGGCTCCTGCCTTTGGCTGCCCGAAGAAGGACCTTCGCTCTGGGGGCACGTAGAGCTATCTGCAGCGTGGAGCAGAGGAGGGGAGAGGAGGAGAGAGGAGAGGAGGGTCTGGCAGCTTGGATAGCTCGGACTGCATTGTCTGCCTTCATGACCCCTGCTGTGTAGCGGACTCATCCCTGCTCTCATACACTCCCTCTGTCTTCCACTCTTTCTTCTCTCCTTTTTAAAACAGCAGCATCTGGGGCCAGCCATGTTTGGCACTGAATCCTCATGTAAGTAAATGCATCCTGCTTGCATCCTCTTTCTGTTTGAACAGGGCCGGCGGTATTGTTGTTTGCTGCGCGCCGCGGTGCCAGCCTGCTTACAAAGGGATGGGGGATGCAGGAGGGCAGCATCCCCTCTGTGCAGCTGCATCCCGGCTGCAGGCTGCGAGAGCACTGAGGCCGCTGGGGGATGCGGGGAAAAGGCAGCCTCCTTGAATGTGCTAATTGATAAGCTCATCCTAATTGATAAGCTTGTCTGATGGTCGTTGCTTGTGAGCACTCCGGTGAACACGCTGCACGGATGGTACATTGAGGGGCTGAGATTGCAGCAGCGTGAGGTGGGGTGGGATGGCTTAATCCGACAGAAAAGATGGTCTCGTTGGCTTTGGTTCTGTTTCTGGGAGCAGGGAGGCTGTCTTGGGATCCTTCCTGTGTCTGGAGAATTCAGAATTAAATCAGTTGAGTGGAATGCTAAATACTAGAAATGGTTCTACATTTCTAAATGGGTGAAAAATCCAGAAGAATGGCATCATTTATTTATTTTTTTTCCTGATCTCTGTGCTGGAAAATTGTAGCTGAGCCTGTCATGTAACAGCAACACAGACACATGCCTTTGAAAAACAAGGAGCTTTTCTTCAGTGGGAGCAGCAGCCAGCTCCCTGCAAACCTGGTCAGGGATGCACCCCAGGGTTTTTGTGGAAGTGGTGGTGCTGGCGCAGCAGCGGGGGGAACCTGTCTTATCAGTGATTATCTGCAGACTGAAAAATGCGGCACTGTACTTTATGCCCAGATAACACCGTGCGTTGCAAACCGACCTGGGCACGAAGCAGAGTGTCTCCCCGCGCTCCCGCAGCGGTGGTGCTGCGTCCCTGCGCCGCGGGGCTGGGGCTGCTCTGCAGCTCGGCTGCTGCCAGGCAGCGGTGAGAGCGTGGGGAGCCCTGGAGACCCGCTCCCCAGCGTGAGGCCGGGCTGGGGCTGGGCGGCAGCTCCCTCCGCCACACAGTGCCCAGCCGTGGTCGGGCAGAATGACAGCAAAACCTGTGCCTAGTTCCTGTCTGGTTGAGATTCGTTTTTCATGCGTAGCATTAAGCGTGCTTGAAGCTCTTGGTCAATGGAGCGCGAGCAGAAATGCCCACTGCTGTGGCTGCTCCTGTTGATGTTGTAGCTGGATTGATACAACGCAGCCTGTGTGTGTGTGGGGGGGGGGGGGGGTTTGTGCCTGTGCACATTGCGTATGAGCGTGCGGTGAGGTATGATCAGTCCTGCACCTGTCCTCCTGCAGGCAGTGCATGCTGCAAACTTGGGAAGTCAGGAGTACTGGGTGTTCACTTCCGTGCTGCTCTCGTTTTATGATGTGCACCATTAAATGGCTTGCCTGACACATCTGGTTGCAGTCACCAGTGTGCTAACTGCCTGTTTCCACGGCTCCCACGTACTTAGATTTAGGGGGTGGGAGGTTGTACAGCCACTACCAGCTTCCTGGGGGGTGGTCCAGCAGCATTCGTTCACCTCAGGTACAGTGCAGTACAAGCAGCTGTGGAAGATCTGACCCAGGCTGTGCCCTGCCTTTGTCCAAATGTACCTGTGTGCTCAGCTGGGGCACAGAGTAGGGACCTGGCACCGGAGGGGCTCTGTGCTGCTGGCAGTGCCCTGACCACTGCTACCTGGTCCAGGAACTGGTGGGTTTGATTTCAGAGAAAGAAAATTGAATGGGAATTCTTCTGATCAAAATGGAGTCAAACTGGGGGTTTTTTTGGCCTCCCCTCTCCTCCTGTCTTCATGTTCCCATTGCCAGATGGCCAATGCAGCCATCTAGTTCTTAATATTTCAGTCCTGCCAGAATGATGCTGGGTCCACCAGGCAGACTTTCATAGTACTAAAATAAATCCATAAAATTCAGCTTTCCCTGTTCCTTTAAAACCTATAGAGGCTGTTTCCGTAGCTGTCCAAAGAGCATGGAATGAGCAGATGGCAGTTTTTTTCATCCTGCTGGCTTACACTTAGTATTTAGGAATTGAGTATTTAAATTTTTTTTTATATTATTTTCTCTAATTAAAAAAAAAACAACCACCAGAAAACAAGAAATATCATCGCTTCAACTTCAGTGCGGAGCAAATCCTGTGTTAGATCCTTGATTCCGTCGCTCAGCGATACAGATCCCTTAAATGTCAAACACTCAGCAGTTCTGCTTTTGCTCTTTCCTTCTAACAGCACCAGAAGGGCAGTGGGAGATAGTGCGAGGGCAGTGCGGAAGCACAGCCGTGCTTATCGCTGCCTGGGTGCTGGGAAAGACAAACACGGGGCACGGCGGTGTGACGGGGAGCTGGGACGCCGTGTGCTAGCAGATGCCAGCCCTGCGGCACGCTGCGAGCTGGGAAAGGGCAGCGCCAAACTGTCTGCAGGGAGCTGGGCTGCGGCGCAGCAGCTCCCGTGCGGCCATGCTCAGTGCTTTCCATCAGTCACGTGCCCTCTTTGTCATCCCCACGGGGAAACGCGTGTGCTGGAGATGGTTCATCCTTAGTGCTTTTGTCCTGACCCCTTACATGCAACACAGCGTTGGGCTCAGCAGCTGGGGGAGGCTGGGGCAGCGTGGAGCTCCAGCTCAGCTGGAGCTTTCGGTGCGGCGGGCTGAGGTTTGGAGCTCATACAGCTTGCAGAGAGGGAGGCTGGTACAAGGGGCTTCTGTCCTTGGGGAAATGGGCATCTGAAGGCTGGAGTGGACATACTGGAAAGAATCCATGGGTGGGCCACTGAGGTGAGGAGGGGACTTGGAGCATCTCCTGTGATGAGGCTGAGAGAGCTGGGACTGTTTAGCCTGGAGAAGGGAAGGTTCAGGGTGATCTGATCAATGTCCATAAATACCTGAAGGGAGGGTGCAAAGAGTATGAAGCCAGGCTCTTGTCAGTGATGCCCAGTGCTGGACAGGAGGCAGCGGGCACAACCAGAATGTTCCCTAGCACCTGGAAGAAGCACTTCAGTGCTGTGCTGCAGGTGGTGAAGCACTGGCACAGGTTGCCCAGAGGCTGCACAGTCTCCTTGGAGATGTTCAGAGCCTCCTGGTCACGGTCCTGGGCACCCTGCTCTGGGTGTCCCTGCTGGAGCAGGCATTGGGCCACAGGTCCCTATCAACCTCAGCCGTTCTGTAGGGAAAGGGAAGCCCTGCCCACATGTACTCTTTTCTAGTCTGTCCTTAGTGTTTTTGTTCCTGGGCTATTTTTTTTTTCCAAATTCCCAGCCAGAATGCATGAAATGCAAAAGGTTGCACCGAGTTAATTGATTTTATAGCATCAAGGAGAGTAGTTGTAAAACTCTGCATAAGAGCAGTTAGCAACGGAGAAATGAGAGTCTGTAGTGCTGGATATTAAGAGCAATTTCTTCTACCTTAAAAGAGGCAATCTGTGAAGTGGATGCCCAAGTACTGGAACAAAGTTGAAGTCTTCAGTTCATTAGTGAGTGGGGTGCCTGGGACCCAGCTCCAACTCTGTACAGGGTGATGCTGCTGTCCTGGGCCAGTGTACCTGCCTCCTTTCACCATCTTGACCCTCAGGAGAGCCAGCCAAAATCTACCCAGTGCTTCAGCTGGTCAGCTGTGGCCATGTTTGCTCCCCAGGCTGGTTCACTGGGTGGTCAAATGTGCAGCAGTACAAGGGAGGGTGCGACCGTGGAGCTGTTGAAACTCTGCTGGGATGGCAGCCCTGGGGAGAGTGGGCTCCACCAAACCAGCAGGACACCAAAAGGCTCCGTTCTTGAGCATAAATAGCCCACTGCCATCCTAAATTGCCAGCAAGCCAACAGCAGCAAGTTCACGGTGATGCTGCACTGTTTGTAGAAGAGAGGCTACAGAAATTTGTCACTTTAAACCAAAGTATTTGATTCTGACTGCTCCCCAGTCAGGGAGGCTTGTCTTGATCTCCCATCAGTCAGGGCTGTCGAAACATTGCAGAATCAGGTCAAAGAGACTGGCTTAGCTACAGCAGCTTCAAATGCCAGAGTAAACCTGGATTATGAAAGGGATTGAGATTGTAAGAACTGTAATAAACTTGACAAATTCAACAGTGAGACTTCAAGATGTTTGGAGGGAAAGGCAGTCTCCCCTTCTACTTTACAAGAGATTTTGAATACTTATTGAATTGTCATTATTTTCTTAAAATAAAGGCTTTAAAAATATATAGCCATGTGATAATAGTTTATGTAAACTCCTTTGGTGTATTACTTCATTAGCTGCCCAAGGTGCTGTCTCCAAGCACTTGGCTGCGTGTGTGCTCAGGAGGGCTGGAAGCTCAATTCAGCTTTCTCCTCCGACAGTGCCAGTGTGAATTCACTGTGTTGAGCTGTTTTCAAGCATGCAGCTGTTGGAGAAGTTTAACTGTGCGCTGCCCAAATAAGAGTGCTGGGGTGAATGGATACATCTTCCAGGCTAGATTTGACAGTCTGAGACCTTCTGATTATTGTAGCCCTCAGTCACCCTTTGTGTCTCATCAGTTTGGAGGTTGTCAGTATCTGATGGAAGGTTCTGAACGTGATTCTAATTAATGCTGCAGTAGTGTTCATATGTGGGTTTCTGGAACTGGGAGGAAATCTGAAAGTGCAGGCAGTGAATGAGGTACCATTTTTTTTCCCCCATATTGTCTCATCGATCCTTGATCCTTGCCGTAGCTAAAATCCTAAGCTATAGTCAGCGGAGAGGCCCATGATTCGTTAAAGGTGATAAGAGTCTTTTTAGACTAAAGATAAAAACCACAGAATAATTTTTGTTGAAGGGACCAGCACCTCCTTCAGACCATGACTGATCTCCAGGTTACATCCATCTCAGTGGATGTATTATATGGATGTTATACCATCTCAATCCATCCACATGTTTACAAAATGATGGGAGATCAAAATGAGCTTCAGCTTTGACCAGTTTGGTTTACAGAACCAGAAATAAGGATAAATCTTTCAGCCCAAGGACAGCTGAAAGGCTATTGGAGTCCCTTTGGGCCACGTGACCCAGATAGGAAGTGCAGTACATGCAGTGGGGACTGCAGTGAGCCGGGGTAGAAGCACTGGAGTTTCATGTGATTTGGGAGGTAACTAATGTCAGTGCCCCACTAAAAACTTATTTGCAGAGTAATCTAAGCCTTTTGTTTCCATCTTAGCTAGGATCGCCTGCTCATCACTGAAGCACCAGGGAAGGTCTGTAAAGAGCTGTAAAGGAAAGAGCACTGTAAATTCAGGGAGATGGAGTATTCCAAGTTTCAGGATCAACAGATATCTCCCGTTTGTTAAAACAGTTGAAACACCAATGTTTAGACTCTTTTCATATGAAGGTCGCTATCTATAACAGGGACTGAAAGAGTCTTAGAAATGCCATTATGTTCACTATTACAAAGGATAGGACACTGAGCCTCTGTAACAGAGAATTAAGATGTAGAACTACAGAGAAAAACATCCAGAATCCAGTGTTGCTCAGTGGAAAATTGGCTGGCTTTGTTATGTTTGGCCAATGAGAAGCCTATGCTAAGAGATCGAATTATGATGCTCAGAAACCAGGATTCTGTGTGGACCCACATTCTGCCTAGGCCAAGAAATATGTCACTGTTTTCAACATCATATGGAAAATATTTTAGGAGTTCCTAAAACTATTTGTAGATTTCATTTTGAATAGGCATTTTGAGGTATATCAAGTGTTTCGAGCAGTACATGGAAATTAGAAGGGAAATTCTTGTGAGACTCTAAGGCAGTGATGCAAAATTAAAGTCCAGTGTGTATGACCTCCTTCAAGAGACCCAGTGGCTGAGAAGGTCTTTCCTCAGTGCAGTGAAATGAAGGATGTGGAGGTGGCCCACAGACAGACAGTGGTTCAGCCAGAAGCAGGAGGTCAGAATGAAAATGTGCAAAACTGGTGAGCTTTATGAGAAGTATGTAGTTACAGTGGGGACTTTCCACATTTGTATAGTCCTTAAATAGCTTTTCTAAAGGATTCTCTGGGCAGGGAAGGATGAGAGAGTGATGAGAATGAGCTCTGAAAGAGTGTGATTTGTACTCAGGAGGTCTGTAGCCTAAGATGCTCTGGGAGGTTTTGATGATGACAATATAAAGATTGCCCATCTCCTTTTGCCTCTCATCTTTAGCATGCTACTCATTAGCCCAATGATTCTGCATCTACATTGAGAATGTGATTTCATGTCTGTCTTCTCACCAGCAAATGCTGGCTTCCATGTTGCTGCTAGGACCAAGTCTTGGAAAGCTGCTGTGAGTGTGCCTTTCCTGCTGTACTCATCTGACCGTGAGAGTACCCATCTCGTGGTGCATCAAGGAATTTTAAGAGGTTGTGTTCTTGATGTTGATGAGTTGTACTTACGAAAGTGCAGCAAAAGGAAAATGTACCCAATTGCATCCTTTAAAGTTCCTGGATGGTAGTAGAAAAAGGGGATCACATGTTTTTCATTCTAATTGTTCTCTGCATTTTAAAAAATAGCAAGGGATTGTATGATGGGGACACAACTAGAAAGTGAATTATGATACATACATAGCAGCTCTGTGGTGCACAGAAAATGGCAGCTGACTCCACCTGTAAGATCACTGCTGCAAGATCGGGGAAAACTACCGTAAGCAGACAGCAGCATCTCAAGCAGAACCTGAAGTGCATGAATCACTGGCTGCCCAATACTTAGTCACTCCGATTCTGAGCAAGCTTAGCACAAGGAAAATACCACTGGTCACTAATAAAAAAAAAAAAAAAAAAAGTATTGTAATTAGCAATACTGAAACATGCCAAAAAGGTGTATTTAACATTCACAAGAGCTGAATGTGGAAACTGTTATCCTCACTAACGCTTTGTCCTGGCAGCTGCCTTCATTACCGGCTTTAGCAAGGCATCCCAGACTGTCTCGGTGGTAGCAAACCAGGCCACTGTATTTGCATAGATGCAATAACCAGTCACTCAAACTATCCATCTGCTGATAAACTGCTTTCAAGCTTTGATTTAGATTATCAGAGAAAATACACTACATCAGAAATACAGAATTATCTGGTAAAGAAACTTGTGTGAAGATCCCACGCGGTGCTTTGTTGTCCAGAAAGAAATGAGACCAAACAATTCGTTGAAAATATCCTGAAATGTCATGGTGGTGGGTGGAGGGGAAGGTCTGTGAGAGAGTTAACTAAGCTGAGGAAAGTGTTCCTGTAGCTCAGCAGCACATCTCAGCCTGGTTATTCTCTGCTTGCGTGGTCCACGGTGATAACTGCAGATAAGCTGTTGTTATTATGTACAGAGTGTGAGAATCAGTCTGCCTCTGCAGATGGATGGAAGAAAGCTCCGAGTGATGGAAATGAGCAGCCAGATAAAAAGCAGCAAGATCTGAGCTGCAAAGCTCTCATTCAGGAGTGGAAGTTCCCCTGGGAAGCCTCCCATGCGTGAGAGGCTTCATGCATTCAGATTACATGAGGGGAATAGGGGAGTATAGCGTCCTTTTTAACAGAGCTGGTGTGGTTTCTGTGACCGTAAAACTGGGAACGTATTCCTCATTTACTAGTGAGTTCATTCTGACGCCTCAGCTAGAATGTAATGATGGTACATTATCTGATGATGGAGACAGCACTAGCACGAAGGAACCCTCAAGCATGTAAGATAAGACATAGGTATGAAGGGATAGGATAGCATGCATCCTCAGCAAGTTTGCTGATAGTACAAGGCTGGGAGGAGTGGCTGCCACACCAGAAGGCTGTGCTGCCACTCAGTGAAACCTGGGCAGGCTGGAGAGTTGGGCAGAGTGGAAAATAATGAGGTTCCACAAGGGCAAGTGCAGAGTGCTACACCTGGGGAGACATAATGCACATGCATTATGACACATGCAGCAGTACAGGTTAGGTGATTAAAGTTGCTGCTGCTGGACAGGAACAGTGCAGAGAAGGACCTGGGTGTCCTGGTGGACAGCAGGTTGGCCATGAACCAGCAGTGTGGCCTTCTGCTGGGACGCATTAAAAAGAGCGTGGACAGCAGCTTGAAGGAGGTGATCCTTCCCCTCTACTCTGCTGTGGTGGGACCACACCTGTAGTACTGTGGCCGGTTGTGGGCTCCCCAGTTCAGGAAAGACAGGGAGACTACTGGAGAGAATCCAGCGGAGGGCCACAAAGATGATGAAGGGCCTAGGGAATCTCCCTTATGAGGAAAGGCTGAGAGAGCTGGGATTGTCCATCTTTGAGAAGACTGGGGGGAACTCCTACATATCTGAAGAGCAGGAGTCAAGTGGATGGGGTCAGGCTCTTTTTGGTGGTGCACAGTGACAGCACAAGGGGCAACAGGCACGAACTGGAACACGGGAGTTCCATCTGAACATGAGAAAGAACTTTTTTACTGTGGGGGTGACAGGGCACTGGCACAGGCTGCCCAGAGAGGTCGTGGAGTCTCCTTCTCTGGAGATATTCAAAACCCACCTGGATGCTTTCCTGTGCAACCTGCTGTAGGAAACCTGCTTTAGCAGAGGGCTGGACTAGGTGATCTCAGGAGGTTCCTTTCAGGCCATATAATTCTGTGATTCTCTAGCATCGTCTTTAATATCATTTACAGTTGCCATGCTAGAATGGGGCTAGTGCATGTTGCCCCGCCTGTAGGGGTACAATAGCTGCAATGATCAGGAGATTTAATTACGTGCCCAGGAGTTATCTCAGTAGCTATAAATATTTAGGGTTCTTGCTATGCTAGGATATACCTGCATGTCACAGAAGGTGTTCTTGCTGTGGGCATTGCAGGTCACAGCCTGCAGTGACCCATTTTGATGCAAACAGACATTAGGTTGGTCATTTGGGGGCATTGCATGTATGCTAATGGCTTACAGTCTCTGTGGGTCTTGGCTGCATTTCAGCAATGAATGAAGCTGTGGATTCAAAATCAGTGCCCTGTGCTGCAGGAGTTTCGAGCTACGTGTCTGGCATCTAGCTACACTTTGTCTTGTTTGTCTGTCTCTAGCAATGTTCAGTTAATCCTTCCATAAAATAAAGTGCATATAAATAGTCACACAGAACTATGCAAAAGGACAAGAAGAAAAGGCACATGTTGGGGCTTGCCAGCCTTAATAGTATTCTCTTAAACATCCACACTTCCCTGGGGGTACGAAGCAATGTGCGTCTGTAATCCGGGCTGTCAGTGCAGTCACTGTCCTTGCACAGCAAGGCACTGCTGGCAGCAGCTCATGTCTGCAGACTAACAGTAAATGCACGTTCTCAGTTATTTCAGAAAATAATTATTTCAGAAGTCTGCATTTGCAGCTATTCTCCTTCAGTTCACTGACTAGTTGTACTGTAGTTCTGAATTGATTTATACTGGAAAGATGTGGCTTTGTCATAGAATCATAGAATGACTTGAGATGGAAGGGACCTTAAAGCCCACCCAGTTCCAGCCCCGTGCCATGGGCAGGCTGCCACCCACCAGCTCAGGCTGCCCAGGGCTCCATCCAACCTGGCCTTGAGCGCTTCCAGTGATGGGGCATCCACAGTTTCTCTGGGCAGCCTGTGCCACTGCCTCACCACCCTCTGAGTAAAGAATTTCCCCCTAATATCTAATCTAAATCTTCTCTCTTTTAATTTAAAACCACTCCCCCTCATCCTATCATTATTTGCTCATATCAGTCTCCCTTACTGTTTATAAGCCCCCTTGAAGTACTGGAAGGCCACAGTGAGGTCTCCCCGGAGCTTTCTCTTCTCCAGGCTGAACAACCTCAGCTGCTTCAGCATTTCTTCACAGGAGAGTGTCACTGAACAATCTAACTGTGGGCAAAGGTGTTCAGATAGCTCCCAGTTTTTATTCATATATGTATTATATATATATGCTTTATATATGTGTGTGTGTACGTATATATATACAGTATGTATATATATATTTTACTTTGTAGGCTGTTTTGAGTTAAAATTATAACTGCTTTCTTTGTAAATCAAGGGCTGTAAAACAGGCTGAGTGACCAGAGCTAAGAAGACAGCTTTTTCCTAAGCAGAGGAAGAGTCTGAAGCCATCTCTCCATATAGCCTATTATTGCTGCCATGAAGCAGTACTCTTACTGCTTCCCTCCAGGAACTGGAAATTCAATACCCTAGTACCATATCTAGTTTTCTAACATTGCATTTGCTTTCATTCTTCTGCAAGGAGAATGGAGCTATGAGCAAAAGTAGAGTTAGCTTCCTTTTTCTTTATAAAGTTGTTTTTTCCAGGGACTCATACATGAGCCCAAGGACAAACATGACCTTCAGGAACCAAACTTTTATCTGATTGCCTCTCTGTAATTGATTTCACATCAGTTACTGCAGGAGTCTGATGTCCAAAACTAAGCCAACAACAGCAGTTGGCATATGGTAGGAGTCACTGCAGCCAAATCTCAGCATTGTCCATTTGCAGCTGTTCCCCTTCTCTTTGAGAACATCATGTCAATATGGTATCGAGCAATGAAAGACTTATCCCAAATTGATGTCAAAACCTTTTATTCAGTGCTCTTAAGAGCTGAGACTGATTGATGCGATTAGCCTTTTCTGTGATTACTCTTCTCAGAAATTGTAGGCGATCCCTTAGAAGGTTTATCTGTAAATGTCCTTTCTCAGGTTTAAATAAAATTGTGATTTTTTTTAAAACAAGGTTAATTAAGCTGGTACAAAAAAAAAACCAAACTACGCAGATTCTTAACTAGGACTATACTGAGTTAACTAGGTGTTAGTTTAAGGTTAATTGTAATAAACTTTCTTAGCAGAAAATAGAATGTCTGTGAAATATATAGTATAAAAATGTGGGCTTGGACAGGTCAGTAAATACTTTCATATTTGTGTAAAAATGATGAGGTGATTTCTTGTTTTTGTTTTAGTATTTCTCATAACACTTTGTAGCTTTCAGAAACTCAAAATATCGTTTTGTTTGTCACAATCGTAGAATTGTAGAATCACCAAGGTTGAAAGAGACTTCCAAGATCATCCAGTCCAACCGTCCACCTACCATCAAAACTCCACTAAACCGTGTCCCTTAGTACAACAGCTAAACATTTCTTGTACAACTCCAGGGACAACGACTCAACCACCTCCCTGGGCCGCCCATCTCAGATTTCTTAACATGCACGAGAGTGAACTTTGATAAGGGGTTTGAAGTTCAAATCTGCCCAAGAGCAACTGCAGTTTCCAAATGTAACTAAGGAATAACTTTGTTTTCTTTGATCTTGTCATGCTATCAGCCCTTTGGTGAGTTTCTGCAAAGCCAGTGTTATGTTTCTGGAAGACACCAAGAAAATGGCTTCTGGCTTTTAATTGCCCTGCCAGTAAATTTGGCCATGCTTCCCTAAAATACTGGCTTGTAGGGAGGCCTGGATACTTTCTACTGATCCATGCTGGCTGGGCATTAGCAATTGTGAGAGCATGAGGTGAGGAAAGCCTTCCTAAATTTATGAAGGCATTATCTGTAATAGTTCAATATTTAAGCCATTACCCAAGGTGGTATAAGAGCTTGTCTTACACCGAATGCCATACTCGCTATGTTCTAGTTTGGATCTAATTATTAAACTTCATCTGGTTTTGAGATTTTTACGAAAACAGAAATAGAGTATGGTGTGTACTGTGTAAACTGTGGCAAAATCAGGTTTTGGCTAGATGGTTCGTCTGTGGAGACTGAAATAAACTGAAGAACAGTTGGAAACCTGAAGGAAGAGGCCAGGTCAACTTCTTTCTTGAGCAACTAGAAAATGTGGGAAGCGCGATGAGCTAGAGGAGAGAAGGAAGTCTGCAACATGGAGGATCCTGGAATTCTCGAATTATGTGTTGGTTTTCTTATATATGTAAGTATATAAATATCCAAGTATATAATCCCAGTGGAGACTGATGATGAGTGGTGTTCCTCATGGATTGGTGCTGAGACCGGTGCTATTTAACATCTTTGTAGGCGACATGGACAGTGGGATCAAGTGCACCCTCAGCAGGTTTGCAGATGACACCAAGCTGAGCAGTGCAGTTGACACGCTAGAGGGAAGGGATGCCATCCAGAGAAACCTGGACAGGCTTGAGAGGTGGGCCTTTGCCTACCCTGTGAAGTTTAAGTTGAAATGCAAGGTCCTGCATCTGGGTCAGGGGAATCCCAATCCCTGATACAGGTTGAGCGGAGAATGGTTTGACAGCAGCCCTGAAGATAAGAATTTGGGAGTGTTGGTTGATGAAGCCAGCAGTGTGTGCTTGCAGCCCAGAAGGCCAACCGTGTCCTGGGTTGCATTAAGAGAAGTGTGACCAACAGGTCGAGGGAGGTGCCCCTCTACTCTGTTCTCGTGAGACCCCATCTGGAGTACTGCATCCAGGGCTGGAGCTCCAAACACAGAAAGGACATTGAGATGTTGGAGAGGGTCCGGAGGAGAGCCTCAAAGATTATCAAAGAGCTGGAGCACCTCCCCTATGGGGGCAGGCTGAGAGAGTTGGGGCTCTTCAGCCTGGAGAAGAGAGGGCTCCGGGGGAACCTTATAGCAGCCTTCCTGTACCTGAAAGGGGCCTACAGGAAAGATGGGGAAGGACTTTTTATGAGGGCATGTAGTGACAGGATGAGGGGAAATGGCTTTAAACTGGAAGAGGATAGGTTTAGACTAGATATTAGGAAGAAATCCTTTACTGTGAGGGAGGTGACATGCTAGAATGCATCCAGAGAGGCTGTGGATGCCACCTCCCTGGAGGCGTTCGAGGCCAGGCTGCATGGGGCTTTGAGCAACCTGGTCTAGAGGGAGGTGTCCGTGCCTATAGCAGAGGAGTTGGAAGTGGACAGTCTTAAAGGTCCCTTCCAACCCAAATCATTCTATGATTCTGTGATATGAAGAGAAGCAGTAGGAGAGACAGATATGAGCAGGTTTGATGGTGGGATCCTGCCCACTCTTCATTAATTCCCATGAAGAAATCAGGAGACATCTTTGAATTGTAAAACTGAAAAAGAGAGTCTGAAAATGCTATTGAAGTGATTTTAGTTAAATGGGGTCATTTTAGAAATTGCAATCAAGACATCAGTCTCCTTTTACTCTAGTATCCAGAAGAGAAGAAGATAGTATATTTGCTGTAGTACCTGTTGTCCTGCTGTGGGATCAAGAGTTTATCATGTCCATGAAGCCAGTTCCCCTGCTCCTGCTTCAGCTGGGAAAATCAGACAGTGTCTCTTGAACTGGGGAGGAGAAGCAGCAATACCAAAGGCTATGCAGTGTGCAGGAGGTTGTCACAAATCTTATTTATTTCCAGATCTTTTCAGAGTCTGGAGTGTAGGCAGGCTCCTTTTTCCTTCCCTCACTTCATGACGGCTGCTTTTGTTATTTTCTCTAGGTCTGTCAATCTTGACTGTGCTCTATTTTACTGAAAGTGCCAATTAGAAAGCCAAGCATTTGCTCTTCCTCCCAGATGGCTCCCTCTGAGATACTGGAAGCAATCTGTGCTGTAACAAAGTGGGCACAAGCCCAATCTGTAATCTTGTACACAGATCAGTGCAGCCTGCCGTTTGAAACTGAATTGATAGTGGGATGGGAGCGAGCTGTGTAGTTAAGAGGAAGAAGCTGAACTGGGATGGAGTGGCAGTGGGAGAAAGGGGAAACCGCGTGGTGCTGCTTTGCATTAGCCTGGCTTGCTCCTGATAGCCATCCAGTATTGACGCTAGCAGTAAAACTGAGTACCAGTCCCCATGTCCTGCTGTGTTATTTTCAGCTCCTGTCAATATGAAGCATTTCCATTTAATTTGCATCCTTTTTCCCCTTTCTCTTTCTCTAATGAACAAGTGAGTACAGCAAATGCATTTATGTAGTTCTTAGCAATGCCTCCCCTCTCAGCTGCATCTACTGCAAGATCCCTTTCAATTCATTGCTCACTATAGATCTGTCAGCGTCTTGTAGTAAGAGAAAATAGCTGAATGTCTCTGCTTTTTGATTCGATCTCCTGCAGTTTCCAGCTGCTTCATGGGCACTTTGGTTCAGAACTCAGATTTCTGAGTGTAAACCTATTCACCCATTTAGTATCAGCAGTTTGATCCTGCAGAGATTTTACTGATGGGTACTTTTCCTTTTACTCTGATGATCCTGTATTTTCATATTATATATTGGAAACATATTGTCTGAGCTACCTACATTTTCTCCCGTATTTTTCCTACTAAATTGCACAATGACAATTGCAGTGCTGAGTTTGGCTCTGAGGCCCACAGCTTTAGAAAGACATGGAGCTGTTAGAGTGGGTTCACAGGAGAGCCACAAGGATAATCAAAGAGCCGGAGCACCTCTCCTTACAAATACAGACTGAGAGTTGGAGTTGTTCAGCTGGGAGAGGAGAAGACACTGAGGAGACCTCATTATTGCCTTCCAGTACCTAAAGGGGGACCTACAGGAAAGATGGAGGGGACCTCTTTATTAGGGAATGTAATGGGGACAGGGGATAATGGCTTTAAACTAAATGAGGAGAGATTTAGGTTAGATATTAGGAAGAGATTCTTCACCCAGAGGGTGGTGAGGCCCTGGCACAGGCTGTCCAGAGAAGCTGTGGATGCCCCGTCCCTGGAGGTGTTCAGGGCCAGGTTGGATGGGGTCTTCGGCAGCGTGGTCTAATGCGGGGTGTCTCTGCCTGTGGAAGGGAAGTTGGAACTGGGGGAGCTCTAAAGTCCCTTCCAACCCAAACTATTCTATGAATCTCTGAATATCACTGAACATTTCATTGCTTCATGCATTTTGTGGTCACTTCCAAGGTCAGACTGGTAGTCAGTGTTTCACATTCTCTCTGGAAGCTTAGGTTTGTGTTTTTTTTTCCTGGAAGTTGATATGCTCTGCCTGCTTATCTGCAAGAAGCTCGGTGTCCTGCTTTCTGCTGCGGCCCATGCGGTATTCCAGATAAGCTTGCCTAAACATAAGAAGATACACTGAATTAATTCAGTAAATCTTCAAAGGCCATTTTTCAGTCTTGGGTAGACAGACCAGGTTTAGAGAGCTCAGTCTGCTATGGAGAGGTCTTTGGTATGAAGAATAGGTAGCTAAAAGCTCTGTGTTCATCTTCAATTTACAGATTGGCATTGAGTATATTGGAAGTGCACAGAAATCAGTTCTGAAACTAAAAGATTTTTTTTTAATAGAATCCCTAAAAAGGTAAGAAATAGGTCAGCTGCTAAAACAAGCCTGTCCTAATGGAGAAGGGAGGCAAACAGACAAACAGAGAAAATGGCTATTGTTATCTATGACATGGCCTTCAGTTATTTGGCCCGGAGTAGCCTCTCATATTTTTATCTTGAACCTGTCACTTTTTTATTTGTTGCTGGTGGTGTGATGTTTTCCTCAGCGGGACTTGATGTTCTTTGAGTGGACAGGTAGAGGTCATCTCTAACAGGTAAGGAACAGTTTCACCCATGTTTCACCCAAATTTATCTCTGCGCAAAGCAATGTTTCTTCCAATTCCTCTCACTGATTACATCTTCGAGCAAGCTGCAGGAGCTGCTTGGCGGCAAGTGCCTGTTGGAGCTCCAGTGGCTCTTGCACTCCAGGGCAGAGCAATACAGGCTTGAAGCAATTACAGAAATTTATGTTGTAGTCATTTATATCCCTACTTTTCTACTCTCTGTCTGAGTCTGTGGCTGTTGCTGACTAGAAGAATTAGAGCTTGTGTACGCTTATGTAATTAAAAAGGTAAACCTTGCCTTTTACATTACATCCTCCGTACAACACACACAGTGCTTCTGTGAGGAGGTTAGCTGTTGGGTTTGGGGGTTTCTGTTGTCAGCTTTTTTAATGCTAGGATATACATAGAGGAACTGAGTCAAGGATATGAAATTTAGTAAATTTGGAAGTAAAAACAGTGGCTTTAAATGCATTAATTTCCTGAGTAAAAGCACTATTTTCTCATTCCTGACAAAATTTAGCACTGAGCAGTTCTCATTGTTGAATTCTACTGTGATTATTAGTATTGTTTCAGATGAAAGGCAGATTGTGTTTTTGTCATTAATTAAGTTAAACAGTGAATTACAAAAATAGTTTCAAAATGGCTGATGGTGTTAAATCAGTCAACCATTACAACATATCAACAATTCTTTCTCACTCCTTTCATTCCTTAATATTTCATCTGGGCACTAAGATAAAGTGAAATCAGTCAAAATGTTGAGGTACTGCTTGTACATTTGGGTTACAGATTTTCATCACACCTTAAATTTTATTCTGTTGCCAGTAGGCAGAATCCTGGAAACCATCAGTATCAGAGAATTGAGCCATGGAAAAGAAGAAAATTAGTTTCTGAAGAAATCTTCTGAAGCAAATTAGTTGCTTTCTGAAAAGTCACTACTGAGATAACAAATTTCTATCAAAGCATTCAGATAATAAGGCATCTCTTATGGACTGTGAATGCTGAGATCGACTGTCTAGATTTATCCTTGAAATAATATCGCGAGGGTCCATGGCCCAGGCTGGAGTCATTTAACCCTGCTCGCCTGTAGGACTTCAGTCTTGTTGCTACACTGTTATCCTCCAGCAGCAGGATGCACTGGGATGGGGACCCAACTATCTGAAGTCTCCAAATGTTATCCTTCTCGTCATTTTCCCTAACAGCATCTTTCATTAGGTTTGAGCACTGTGCTCACAACATGATTCTTGTGGGTGTGAGTCTTCAGTATCTGCTTGTATTCAGAAGAAATAAATATTAGATTTTTAGTCTTCTTTTAAGTGATTTAAGATGAGCTCCCAAATGAACGCGCTGTATATATTTAATTGCAGTACTAAGCCAGTTCTATTGATAGGCTAGGTGGCTGAAAAATGCAAGGCATGAAGGGGATATCTGGGGCTCAGGTCAGTTGCCTAAATGAGGCTCCTAGAAACATTTCACATACCCTAGGGTTGGTAATACTAATACCCCAGGGGGTATTCTGTCTGTGCAGTGTGTCAGTGTTTCAGAGACACTGTGTCATCTGAAACAGCTTCGGATGCCTGTGCTTAGGCAGCTCTTTGTCATAAAGGATTGCAGTTCGTGCAGTCCTAAAGAAATCGAGTCATGTTAAGTATTGAGGGTTTCTCAGATGCCTGACTAACTGTGGGGGCTTTGGTTGGTGTTTTTGTTGTTGTTTTGTTTTCTTTTGTTTTTACTTTTGTTTTGAACAGTAGAGAGTAGAAGTCACAGTGATGATGTTGAACTCAGGCTCTGGCAAGGCGCCCGCGTCACCTTAAGCCTGGCTGCTCAGTGGCTCGGGCACAGGGTGGAACATGCTGTACTTGAATTATCTGGCTCCCTCCATTTACCATTTACAAGCAGAGACAGACAGAAGACAAACATTTCTTCCCCTAAATATGGGACTTGTTATGGCTTAGCTGCTTGGCAATCGACTTGACTGTAAATTAAGCAGACTATTAAGCAATGCTACTGGTTTCCTTCCTTCTATGGCTTTGTGGGATATTCTGTGATCTTCGTACCGTTACAGAATTTCCACCCATCTATTTAACTGCAGCAGGAGACAGGCATTGCTGTCATACGGCTGCCTTCTGTGGAAGGAAACTCACTGTGTTTTCAGGTGTTCCTCCTGCAGTTTTTTTTTTTTTTTTTTTTTATATGACACTGCATTTGTATTCCTACCACTTCAGTTTCTCCTTTTAAGCTTACTGGCAACATCTGTTGCTGCTGTCTATAATTAATGCTGGTAGAAGGGGAATGACAGCAACTGCCTGTGCCTTCTGCATAGGTATTCAGAGTCATTTATTACTATGCTGGCACATCTAGATTCCTTCATCATAGATTTCCTCCAATTCAAAACAAATTATTCTCTCTCAACCCTATATGGACTGAAGCATAACTCTGCCTCCTCTCTAGTGTAGAAAAACAGAACCAGCTCCTGTCAGGAAAAACATCAGTTTCCATATCAGGTTATGTTCCTATGGCTTTCTGGTGGTAAAAGTAGTGTCAACAAGGTGGAAAGCACTGACAGTTCCCTGAAAGATATGCGTATGTGTCTGATCTCAAGTAGACACCTGTATCCCTGCAATCAAAATAATGATGTTAATTATTAATAAATATTAATAGACATTGCTACTAAAGAAAAGATCTGAGTAATACTGATACAAATGCAAGATTCCAGATGCTGAGCATGGCTTACCACATGGCCATTGTGAAGGTCTGGGTTTATGTCTGTAGAAATTACGTAAAATTCCTGCATGCTTTGTTTTGATATGCCCTTTTTTTGCTGTCTAATTTAATGAAGGATTAATAATAAGTTAACAAATAGCAGTAATAAAAAGGAATATCATGGAAAGAACAAATACTCTATGTAAGATAAAAAATGACAGTCTTGTTTGTTGAAAACATGTGGTACGTTCTTGTAGATTTGACATTTAGAGATGAGAACTTTTGCTTTAATATTGTTCCTTTTATATCACATCATTTGTCTTTCCCAGCCAATGAGCCCTGAAATGTGATTACAGTACCCACAGGAAGTGCTAAATGAAAGAGCATTCAAATATGGGAGTTAGTAGAGCTGTGGTTACCTAATGACTGCAATACATCTCATAAGCAAGACATGCAAATTTGAATGGGGCACCACCTTGAATCTTTTTCTAGCAGTGGGGAGAAAGTCTGATTCACCATTCCTAGGTTGGCAGTCCCCATGGTGGTGAGGAATCCGGGCTGTTCGTGGCCAGACCTGCAGTTCCAGGGCAAGGTGCAAATGGAAGGCTGAAAGGTAGTGAAGGAATAGATCGGGGCAGAGTTCTGAAGAGTGTGGAACCCTTCAGCTATGAATTATAGAACCATAGAATTACAGAATAGCTTGTAATGGAGTGTACCTTAAAGACCACCCAGTTTCAACCTCCAGCCACAGGAAGGGCTGCCACCCACCAGCTCAGGCTGCCCAGGGCTCCATCCAACCTGGCCTTGAGTGCCTCCAGGGATGGGGCATCCACAGCTTCTCTGGGCAGCCTGTGCCACTGCCTCCCTGCCCACGGAATAAAGGATTTCTCCCTAACATCTAATCTAAATCTCTACTCTTTTAAATTAAAAGTGTTTCCACTTGTCCTGTCTCTCTCTATCTGCCCATGTAAAAAGTTGGTCTCCCTCCTGTTTATATGCCCTCTTGAAGTACTGGAAGGCTGCAGTGAGGTCTCCCTGGAGCTTTCTCTTCCCCAGGCTGAACAAGCACAGCTCCCTCAACCTTTCTTCACAGGAGAGATGCTCCAGCCCTCTGATCATCTTCGTGGCCCCCCTCTGGACAGCTCTGTTGAAACAAGCCATAAGATAGACGTTAATCAACTCTGTAGAATACAAAATCCACGTAATTCACAGACATTTATTATGTCTTGTATTGCATGTATTAAATTTACATACAAAATTAATGTCATTTCTTCCTGCTTCAATATGTTGCTCTTTAGTACAGGAAACAGAGTTACTGTCAGAAAAAGTTAAAGAGGGAAAATATATGCATGCTCACTGTCTACACATATAAAATGCACAGAGGGAGCTCTACATTAAACAGAATTATAGATACCACATTTCAAAAGAAACCTGACTTTAATGAAATCTGTCAGACACCAATTGTAGAAAGATGCTTTGATTCCTTTAAAGTGATAGATCATAATTTTTTCCAGAGGGGAAAAGCATATACAGAACACAAATTTTAATTATGCCTATGAAGACTGAAAGTTTTTGTCATTTCAAATAAGAAAGGATGTGACATTTTGTCTGAGTTCTTTTAAGATTTGGATAGAGGCCTCTTTAGATTGAGCTGATGCTTATGGCGTTCTGCAAACAGCAATATATTATTTACCTCCAAAAATCTGAAGATAGAAATTTAATATAAAGGTTGAAGGACAAACCAAGTCAGCAGGGGTTTTGTCCCTTAATAAATGGAGCTTAGGTTTTTGTAGGAGGGGCATGCCTATGCTGTGCAGTGGAGAGAGCTTCACGTGGGCTACTTAAGTAATACCAAAGCAATTTTCTTCAGCACTGTACTCAAGCTGGTCAGTCTTTCAAGTTGTTTGATAGGGTTTTAGCACTGCGGTGGGTGGAGATGAGAATCTTCAGGAACCTCAAAGGCTTCTTGAAACAGTACGGAGGAGCCCTTTAGGGTGCTCTGTACCGCCCTTTGTTGTGTGGCTGAGGTGTTTCCTGCATTTTCTGTAGTCAGGTTTGTTCAGACCCATGTTAAGCTTAGGCTGAAGCAGTTTTCGCTTTGTTTTGTTGGAGAAGGTAAATGGATTTTCCCTGTGATTCTGATTTACTGTTTACAGTTACTTTTCTGTATCTAAGTTCCCCCTTTTGAAATGTGAATTTGATGCACGTTCTGTAGTTTGATATCCACCACGTAAAAGACACTGAACATCTAAGCAAACTTTATAGGAGTAATCCCCTTAGACCAATTGTTATAGTTGGAAAAAAGAAAGAAGCTTTGAGGCATGCAAGCCGGTCTGAAGTAGAAGTCATGTTACTTGTTCTGTCTCGTTGATCCCTTGAGCTGTAGAGGCTTCTTTTGGCTGTGAGGTTTTGGTACTTTCCATGATGTGGTAGCAGGACAACTGTGGGTCTGATGGCCTGGAGACAGGAATGGGGTGAGGTTTGGAAGAATTTGTAATCTCGTGGAGGGATGGTGACACAAAAGCAACAGCAACAACTGAAGTGCTCTGACAATTCCCAGGAGTCCCAGATTGCCTTGCCAGGTGCATCTTTCTGTGCATACAGCTTCATTGTGAAGGCATTTTCATTAGGTATCCAGAAAGTATTCTTCTATTAGTTTTTACATTTTATATTTATATACCAACATTATGTTACATTCCAGCAGCTGCAGTGAATCCCACTTTCTAGGCTTCAGACCAGACTACAAAAGTTGAAATAGGACATTTAGATGAGCTTAAAGAAAGGAGTAGCAGAATTTCAGGTTTTGTCTCTCAGTTTGCACCTTTACTGAACTGACTGATCATGTCTGTTTGAACATGGGCATAACATTAAGCTATTTTTTCAGAACCAGGAAGAGTCTTGATTTCTATTTGTTTTGTACTTTGAGACAAAATATAGAAGCACAAAAGATGTTTATTAACATTTTATAAAACCCTCATCAAAATGATTATTTTCTTCGTTTGCTAGAGATTTTCACAATGCTATACTTTATAAACTGAAAAAGGTATGTATGTATGTGGATATTAATAACAGTAGTCTAGTTTATCAGAAGATTTACAATTTTTTGTTGTATGAAGGGCCAAATCAGAGAAATTATATGGCTGAAAACATCGATCCAGAAGAGATTCCAGGCAAGCAGATTGGGAAAAAGATTGTGTCAGTAATGTCAGTTATCTTCGTCATTTAGCATCAGTTGTTTTCAGCACAATCTTTCCCTGTTCACCAGGAGAAAAAAACGTTTGTTAAGAAATGATTTTAGGTTGACAGTATCTCTTCACCTTGAAACGGGGCAATGGATGGATTATCCCATTTTTTGTGATTCAGAAAAAGGCTAGAAGCAGTTGAGCATCTGCACAAAGTAACTTGCCTGTATGCCTGGGTGCAAATTGTCCTGAAAATGTTGCTACTGGAGCATATAGTGTTGGAGCAGCTCCTGAGTTGGGTCAAAGAAAGAAAACGTAATGAAAACCCCCAGCTTAAATAATAGTGTGGGAAAGTGCTTGGTGCTGCACGTCAAGGTTTAGCTGCGTAGCTGCCCTTACCATTAATTGCAGGTGGGATACTAAATCCCAGGGTTGAAAATCCTCCCCTTGGAGTCCGTCTTAAGCAAGGTTTAGTGAGGAAGCTGTCTTGAGTCTAAGGCTCAGTATGAAAGACAGATGTCAGGGAAGGGGAAGGAGAGCTGAAGGAAGAGTAACAAGCAGAAGTGAATTTTGGCTTTTCTTTTTCTGAAGTATATTCCAACAGTTATTTTTTGCATATTAAGTAGATTATAATCAAGTCCTACTGTTTTATTCCTTGAATCGTAGTCAGATAGAAGTTAGGTAAGGTGCAGCAGGTGTAAAGTATAACTTGAACTGAAGCATTGAATTTTGTCACTGCCATCCCAGCACAGACCACCTGCATCCCCAACCATCCCCTGGATGAAAAATGTCGTGTGCTGGGTGAAAGGCAAAGGAGCAGAGTTAGACCTCAAGCCCTTCAGCACTGACCTGTTTTTAATCCTTCTCTCAGTTCGTCTTTCTGAAGAAGAAAACCTATTAAAATATATGGTGAAAGTGGGAATGCCCACATTTGGACAGGGCTCTGGTGCTGTGTCCAACATGATTTGGGGTTCGTGGCACCATACAACCCATGGCCACAAGGCCAGGTGCTCCACACTATGCTTCTTGCTGGCTTCTGGAAGAATCAGCCCTGGCTAATGGCCCTTGTCTGAGGGGACTGCTCAGTCCTTCTCTAGGCTGGGCAGATAGCACTGGCATAGCACTCAGCACGTTAACCCCTGCCAGCATTGCCGAAACTATTCTTGCAACCGAGCTGTTTCAGTGAAGCAATTTCCTTTTCTTGAGCAAGATTATTTTCCTTCACAGTTAAAGGAATTATTTCATTCTTCCCTTCAATAAAATAAGCCATGGTATTTCTTGGTCATGCTCCTTTCTCTGTCCAATCTGTCTGCTTATCTGCCACTTTCTTGCAGTTTCTTTCCTAACTTTTCAACTGAACTGTAGGGAAATTTGATTTTAGGAAAAGCTTTCAAAAGGATTTACTGAGAAAAATAAACTGTTTGGAGTCAGTGGGGACTTTGACTGGAGTTTTTGCCCACCAGCATTAGATATGTAATTGGCCCATTGCTGTCCACCTTGTGACTCGGCTGCTTAAGGAAAAGTGGCTGAACTCTGCAGAAATGGGTGCTGCTACCTGTGCCGGCAGAAAGAGCATAAGCAGATGTTTTGCACTTCCAGTTCCTTCTCCTGTCTGAGACCATTTCAGTGCATGCACATGGGATAGGAAGACGTATCTGCTCTGCTTTTTTAAAATGCCATTGCAAGTGGAAATTAAATTGGGCCAGATGGCAACCAAGATGAATAATCTAGAGCTCGAAGAAGAGGAAGGAGCTGCGATGGAGGCAATCGAGTGGATGTATGTCACAGAAATGGAGGCAAGAAGAAGCTTTGAAGGTGGGCACTGTGGAAGAGAATGAGAAAGGCTTTTTGAGCTGAAGCTAGCATGCTGGGGGATTAGCACACCCATCACCACAAAGAGTTCAGTCCTTGGCATCCATGTTGCTGCCTGAGCTACTCTGGGCTGCTGAGAGCACTTCAGAGTCCACTAATGCTGGCGAGCAAAGCCTCTGTGCTTACACTGTCAGCTCCATGAAGAGTCCTAGAGATAAACATTTCAAAGAAGGGGAGTTAAGCAGTGGTGGAAAAATGTCTGTCTGCTCAGGGCAAAACCAAGAAAGAAGCGATGGTCTACACAGAGAAAGCAGAGTCTGCTACTGAAGAATCCAAGCTTGTTTCTTGTATCGATATTATTTCTTTTTCCTGCTTATTCAGTCTCATGGCCCAGGTTTGGGAAGAAATCTTGATGGTCCACCTGAACGAAGCATGGCATGTAGGATCAGAGTGATCGCTCCCCGTGGCAGCCTAGGCAGGAGGTCTTGACCCGGCCACTCTGGGCTGGGTGCAGGCAGGCGGCAGCTCAGCAAGGCCTGCTTTCATTGCTTACTCACGTTTCTGTGCTGCCTGTTTACCTGTAGTTTTGCCTCAGCAATGCTCATCCAGAACAGCTTTCTCTGGGTTATTCACCTGTGTTTCCTGACTCGTCGGTATGTGGAAGCCACCTGCTGAAGGCTCATTCCGTGGCATTTCAGATCTCCTGACATGTGCCCATGCACTGGCGTTCTCTCACAGCACTGACAGCAGCGGGATGGGCAGACAGTGCCGAGAGTGCATTGTATTTCTAGACTCTGTTGCCTTCCCTTTTTGCTTTGCCTCGCTGCATCCATTCCTCTCCTCAAAGTGTAATCTTAAAAATATTATTACTATTTTTTTAAAACCAGCAAGAGCAGCATACTGAGAATCCTAATGAAACTGTTGGCAGTCCTCATGGATTTCTAACTGTGGTTTGAAGCAAACTAATTTGTGAAGATCTATCTTTGTGACATAATTAAACTAACTTGGGAAAACTGACAATGTTAAATTAACTTGGGAAAATTCCTATATTAAAAAGAAAGCAACAAGGCCAGCTTTGAGGATCTCTGTGGCATTTAGTTGGTTATCCCAATTAGTGGTGTGCTTCATGAGCAGCAGACCTGCAGCAGGTTCTTCAGGAGCCTGACTCCTCTGCAGAAGTCTGAAAACCTGTGATAAGATTCCCAGTTCAAGAGGTGCATTTCCCCACAAGACCATGTTCATAATTCCCAGTAATTAAAAAAAAAAAAAAAAAAAAAGATTGGATTTATTTCATCCAAAAATTAAATATCCTCAGGGCATTGGACTTAATGGGGGAAAAAGGTGAGTTTTGAAAAACAGGTTTTTTCTTGAGTTATCCTTGTAAATACTTTCGGGAAAGGAATAATGTAATATTTCTTTACTGGTGCATTCATCTAGAAATCAACAAATCTTTCCCCACTGCATATCAACAAAATACATTTTTAATACAGCTCTCAGATGTAACATCTCTTGTTGCCATCTCAGGCTGTCAGACCTACTGGCATCTCTCACCTTTGGCTTCTGCTGTCACCATTACCTCAGTGCATGGCTCTGCTGAGCTGTGTGCAGGCATCACTGTCTTTCCTCTTGACTCCCCTAGCTGTTTTCTTCAGGCAGCAATTTCTCTACATGGCTCAGGTGTTTTTTTCTGCCTTCCTGGGCTGATGATGTTTCTTGTTTTTGAAGTTTCAACTGGGATCTTTCTGCTCAGTGGTAACTCTTCAGCATTTAGTAAAATATTGCATAAAGTGAAAAAAGAGCTCTTCAAGGACCCATTCTTTAAGAATGTGGCTGGAACTTAAAGTAACCTCTATTTTCCTTTTAAAAAAGTAATAAAATAGATAGTAACCATATATTGGGAGATCCAAACCCAGCATAATAGGTTATATGTAGCATTCACTTTTTCTGCTCAAGGGAGTTTTCAAGGCTGCAGAGCTATGTTAGTTTTTTGCTTTAATCACCTCTCTTGTGCTTTATTTCATCTTCCATCCCCTATATATAATGGTAGCTGGCAAGTCTGCCTCGTTGACCACCATAGTGCTGACTACCACGCTGTGCTGAGACAGGGTGGACAAAGATGAGGTCTGCTGGTAAGCACTAAATGAAATACCTTTCTTTGAAGGTAATCATCTGTTTTCTGTAATGCCTTCTTGGTTTGGAGAAGGCCCGAGTGATTCACTTTACTGGTGTTTTAGGAAGCTATTCCATGGAAACAATAGGGAGTGCAAAGAGAACTTCTGATTCTGCACACAAAATATTACTGAGGTGCCTACCCAAGGCACATGCATGGAAACTGAGCCCCAAAACACTGCGTTCAGAGATTCACAAACAAGTCAGCTGTGAATCTGGGAGCAGAACCCAAACTTTACTGCAAATTCTGTCTTCTTCCGGTATCATATATTCCTACGTTCATCTCTCTAATGGGCACTTCCAGCCAGAAAGTCAATGGCTCTTCCCTTGGTGGTATTTCATACTTTCATACTTTGAATAATGAGCAGTAACGTTTTTGTTAGTTATTTAAATGCCAAAACTCCAAGCACTTAAACACTCTTAGCAGGTCCCCATTCTCTCTGTTTTTGTGCCAAGTGTCAGTTTGGAAAGCATTACGGTAAGGAGTCTCCCACAATAATTTTTGTTCCCTCTTTGAGCATTCTGTAGGACACATTACTTTGGATATTTTTCTGTATTGATTTTGGTATTCTGCCATTCTCAGTGTTTTCTTCTGGATTTTTCTGATGAAGCTAGTGCTCATTCAAACGTGTGCTTTCAGAGGAGAATCAATCGCAAGGTCTGCACACTCAAAGATCACTTTCCTATTGCTCACTCTCCAGGGCCAGATGGAAATGGTTCCCAAGCACGTGTGTAGAGAAAATCTGGGAGTAGATGTCCCCCAGTTGCCAAATCTTTTTTGCCAGGATCTCCCCACTCCAAGAAAAAGAGAGCTCCAGAAACTTCTACTACTGCATTAGGAAAAAACATTGCAAGTTTTAGCTTCAAAGACAATTGTTCAAAGCTGATCTGAGTGAATCAAATTAAAGAAGAGCTGCAAAAAATCCCAATACAGCGATTATGATGATTAACCACCACCGTCTGAGGATTAACGTGGCCATGGTTACTAGTCTTGCATGAACTAATATGGACAGAAGAGGAGCAAGTGGTTGTAACAAAACCAAACCATTTTTGACTGCCTGTTTTTGGTGCATGGCCTTCTCAGGTCACTGAGTGCATCAGTCACAGGTTACGCAGCCTTCAGCCATGCTAGGAAATGGGGGCAGGCAGCGCGCACTCGCTCTGTACTCAGGCCCCAGGCTGAGCTCCCGCAGCAGGTCTCACCTCTGTGACTCACTGCCTGCCCGGCCAAAACCATTCTCTGGTTGCAGGCATTTGATTTGAGCTGTTTTGGCCTGATTCGTGAGGAACTCGGAGTTCCCATAGCTCATGTCAGAGCCAAAGGGGAACTCCCAGCCTGCATTGTGAGACCCAGTGTACACGGCTGTGGAAGCAGAAGGTGGTATTGCTGGGCAGCCATGCTGCAGGCATGCTCTCACTTGTGCTCAGCATCTAAACAGGGACGTAGCCTGCTAAGCAGAAAGAGAAATACTTTTTTTTGTTTCATCTGCTTTCTGCATTATGGCATCTGCTGTTATCTGCAGCTTGATGTGGCATGACGTGCTGAATATTTCCATAGAGTTACTTACTGAAATATGTGAGGATGCACTCCTCATCTGCTTGATATCTGCTAGGGAACTCAGACAGGCAGATGTGTATTTGTTTTCACAGGTTGCAGGCTGGGCCTAAGCGTGAGAGCTTCCAAACACCGCTGAATGTTTCACAGAGGGTTTGAATTCGCAGTTTAGAGCCAGTGCAGCGTCTGACTGGGACAACAGCAGAGCTGAGAACATTGCTTCTAGAAAGCCCCTGCTAGTTTTATTTCTTGTTCAGTCGTTTGTGTCATTTATCAGATGCACCTTGTTGAGCTAATTCAGTCTTGCATTTTTCACTTCTGGCTCCACACCAGTGTAACAGGAAAAGAAATTGGAGGGAGAAGCTGTGGGTGCCGCGGGGGGATGGGATCGGTGTGCTCGTGGGGTGTTTCTGAGCAGCTGGACTTCTGACGCATGCCCAGTGGTGCAGGGTGCTTGAGCAGTCCCACTCCTGCTGTGTCCCCTCTGCGTGTGGGAGGAGGCCCGCCTCTGAGCAGATCCCGTGCTTTCAATGAGAAGAAAGGAAAATTAAAGAAGACGCTATTGTATAGAACGCAATTTGACAGTTATTTTCAGCCAAGTCATCCACGGCTCCTTTCTGGAATTAAAACCATCAGATATTCACTAAGAGTATTGAGCTGCCTTTACTCCTGGGATTTCATCAAAGGTTAAATCAAGTCACATCTTTATTGTTCATGCTAATGATATAGTCTAAGCAGTATTTTATTTGTCTCTCAGAAGATGAAGCAGGCTTTAAAACCATGACCAAACCAGTTCTCTCTAGCGCCCCAGACCTCTGGAGGAAGCAGCAGTTGAGAGAGACTTGCTGCCTGCAGGGACAGAGGATTTCCCGGCCGCCAGCTGATAGCGTTTTTAAAGGTCTAACTTAGCACCCTGCCTCCCTGTGGCCCATGCAGGCCCTCGCCATCCATTTCCCGTGGTTTTGGTTGGAAGTTGTTTCTCCGGAGCTCATTCTGTCGAAAATCTTTATTATGCAAAATTCACCACCGAAGTTGGACTCCTCATCAGCTGGGACCTGAAGGCAGATTTCAGTTTTATCTACAGAGTTGCCATAGAGCCTTTTACATTTTAATAAGTTTTGGGTGTCCCTAGAGACTGCTAGACAATGGAAACTGCACTTGTCAAACTTGGTGCTGTGCTTTTTGTGAAAATCCCCAAAAGGGAGGCAAAGAGCTGCAAATTGTCTACTTCACTTGCCTTCTTTTCTGTTTGGTACAAGTATTGTGTGAGTCACTCAGCTTTAAGAGTGCTGTGAAAGGGAAAACTGATTATTAGATACATAAGCATAATGAATCACACTTGCTAGAAAATTCATTTTTCCCTTCTTTTTGTGCTAAATTACCCGCACCATCAATTATTGGAAACAAATCCCTGCTGTATATAGAAATTTAAAATAGGTAGGTTAGAGAAAAATGGCATGAACACCCTAATGATTTTGTAAGTAGAAAGCAAAGATGAGTTTTCAATGACAAGATAATGATATTAGCTGTTGTGGATCTCTGGGAAATTTTCATGAGCTTGCTGCCTCTAATTACAAAGTTGTTTTCCAGTTTCCTCTATTCCAAGAAGCGCCTTGCTACTTCTTGTATGCAGACAGATCAGCATCTTAGAGACTCTTAAAATAGATGTGCTATATAGGGAAGCTGTCAAGGTTAGGATAGAAATGTCAGGAACAGAATATTTCTCCAGAATTTAAAACAAACAACAAAAAAATGTATCTGAAAGATAGTCAAAATTTCAGTCAAGATGCACATTTCAGCCATACTTTGTGGTTTTTTTTTTCCTTTCTGAGACAATGTTTTAATCCACAAAAGATGGTGATCCTCATCTTTGTGTGCGTATGAATGCAACACACAAGTCAGGATGGAAGATGTACACTGCCTTATCTGTAGAGTTAGTGCTTATATAAAATCCTGCCCAGAACAAAAGGAGGCTCAGGGCAGGGCAGCTGAGGGTGTTCTGTTCATGTGCCTCTCCTTGTTTTAGCATTGGAATACATACTCATGGAGTCCCTGGATAATAGGAAGCCATGGGTTACTTTGGCTTTTGTGGAAGGCCAGTAGCTGGTTGTGAAAACTCTAAGCATGATTTGTCTCTTTAGAGTGGATTAGCCTTTGTTATCTACAGCATTTGAATTAATCACTGTGGCAGACTTCTAGTTAGGGGTGTTCTTAGGCAGCTAATGAACCAAAAGCGAAGAGCCAGTGCAGCTGGTTCCTCTCCGGATGCTGTTACAGGAGAGAAGAGGGCAAAACTTAGGCTGTGCTAATCCATTAATTGTCTTAAATGACTCCAGATAATGAGGTTTAGTAATTGGCTTTTGTTTTAATACAGCTTTGAAAGGCTAAAGCACATAGATCTGTGTAATGCCTCAGAACAAGTGACAGTTAAGGTTAACAGGTAGGTCTGGCTTCACAAACAAAAGCTGGATACAGCCATATCAATTACGTTATACCAGTGGTAGTTTATATCTAAAGTAATTTTCAAGTATGCTGTGAATTCGTTTGAATACTTCGTGTTGCCGAATGTTCCTGTGGAAAATAAGGTGATTTTGTTGCAGTACTCGGTACATTTTTGCAGTCAACATTACTGTTGACTTTCAGTGGAGCCCTGTTGCTATCTGCCCTAACAAGTCGTAAAAACATTGAGCTGATGAACAGTGAGAGCTGCACTCTGGGCGTACTGCTGTGTGTTGGAATGGTGAGGTGCTGCTGGCTGCACATCTTAAAGAAGGTAGAAGCTGTCAGTACAGAAAGAGGTAAATCCCGTGAGGGACCATCAGGGGATGCGGCCTCATCTGACTGTAGCACCGCACCAGAATTTCCCGTTTTGTGCTGGGGAAGCCGATGGTGTGCACATGTACTGGTGTGTGCGTGGTTGGGGTGGAACACCGTGAGCTGCCCATGGAGGCGTGCAGTGCCTACGAAGACACTGTGTGGGATCGCGCGGTGAAGGAAATACCCCATCACAAATCCGAGAGCGCGCTTCCTCATGCAGTACATCACTTACACAGCAATTAGGACCGGGACTTTTACACTTCTTGAAACGTTAAAATCTGCAGGGGAGAAATTAGCAATGTTTCAGATCAGCTGACGAGCAAACTAATTTTAGAAGAATTAAGGTTGAAAATATTACAAGAGAATTTAGCTAAGAACCGAGGAACAACCGGATGTTACATGTATGCATCTCTAAAAATCCAAATATCAGTATTTTTACACAATATATCATTGTTCATCCTTCATGTTTCATTCTTAATAGGCCCAGTTCTTCCCTCCCATTCCTCCATTATTATTAGTAGGAGCCTGCTTCTAGCAGCAGGGTACTGTGCTGGCCATAAAGAAATGCACAGTACAGTTTAATCCCTGGCAGATGACGGCTGTAAGGTCCCAGGAAATGTTTTCTCCCTCATTTTTCTTTTATTTAAATGTAAATGCTAGGGTTTATTGGTGGTGGCAGTTTTTTTAAGCAGAGTTTGTGCTGCCAATAATAGCAAATCTTGGTATTCAGTCACCGTGCTCTACAATTAACAGGAGCTGTGTAATTACCTCATGTCACCACTGCATTGTGAATGCAAGAGGAAATGTCCCCCATCTTTTGGCAGGGACAGCAAACGTTGCAGCTAATTTGCATGATAGTAGCTGCTTCTGTGGAGGAAAGTTGATCTTTTTTCCTCCTTACTTTATTCTTCCCAAAGGTACGAAGGTCATGGTCTCAGACAAATGGAATAGCAAAATGCTGCGATGGAGTCTGGTTATCCTATGTTGATTTTAGTATTTAAATTCATACCAGAGAGTGGTTTTGGGGGGTTGGTATATGGGGTCCTGTGTCTGTGCGTAGCCTGGGGGAAAGCACAGCAGCTATTATAGCAGCTGCTGAAACACTGATGCACCCTGTTGCACTGATGTACTGTGATGCACTGGGGTCTGGGCTGTGGCTGCTCAGCAAGTGCTGCTGCTCCTCTGTGGGAGCTGGAAATTCTGGGAAGATACATGAATGGTGACAGCAAGCTTGTGACAAGGCTCTGGGTGTATTTAGTGCTGTGGAATAACTTGTCGACAGTATTGCCTCTCAAAATGACCGAAGCTGTTAGCGTCGACAGTATTGTTTCTCTCCAAGTGAAAGATACCTGTGATCACAAACCATCTTTGCTAAAGCAAAAATAGCTTTTGTTTACACTTGTGTTACATCTGTAATTTCTCGTGCACATTTTTTGCTTCTGCTATTCCTGTCTCTTCTGTCCTTTCTACACACTAGTCAGAGTTCATTAGTTATCTGAAGTAATAGGTACCTTTTGGCACACCGCCATCTATTCTCGCCTGGGCTGTGATCCAGCAGTCGCAGAGTAATAGATCACTGGCCATGAGATGAGGCTCCAGATGTCTGAATGTGACTCCCGTTCAGCCTCATGCCTTTAGGACAAGTGTAGGTGGTTGAACAAAGTGAGTGGGCATCTGGATTTCCTCGTGCACAACACAGAGGCACGGATTGTTCCTGCCTGGAATGGCCACGTGTCTATTTCTGAGTGTCAAAAGTTGTCAAGTTTCGAAAACAGATCTACACAAAAGGCCTTAGAGAAGAAAGTTGTGTATAATTTACGACAACTCAAGTAAAAATGGTACTCACTCCATCAGATTCTTAAACTTTTGAATGTTCACTTTCTTCAAGAAGTCTGAAGAAGTGAAAAAAAAAAACAAAATCTTGGTAGCTTCCCAGGGAAAAGCCTGGTAAATGGTAAAGGTTTTGTTTTGTTTTTCTTGTCTGTGGTTTTGGGTTTTGGGCTGTTTTTGTAATTTTTTTCCTAGGGCAGTATTCCATGCTAACTTTAAATCTGATGCGGTTTGTAGCTGTGTTGAGCTGGAGGCCATCACAGTATGGAATGCATAATTCAGCATGACCTTAGCGTGGTTTCCTATATTGCTGAAATTCTACTGAGATGCAACTTGAGCCTTCAAAAAGGTTGTGTATAAATAGTTCATTCGGAGTCAAGAGCGTGCAGTGTTTCCTATCCAGACAGGGGGATTTGATACATTCGTTAAAATAAGTTGATTGAACTTTATGTCACCATCTTTACTAACACTTGGGTAGATCAGTTCTGCTCTGCTGAGGCAAGTATGAACTGTTTTGCATACTAAGCAAATTCTGTTGAGGGTGGAGGCAGTGACACAGGTATTATAGCCATGATGACGTAAGGACCAGCAGTGCACAAGAAGGGCTCTGTGACTGTAAGCATCTCTGGTTTTCCTGACTATTCATTCTCATAAAAGTTGCAACTGTATTGAGGAACGATGTCTTGCAAAGAGCATGGAGATAGTGGCAGAAGAGCTGTGATTTCATGCATAATTCAATATTTTTGGATTTTTTTCTGCTTGATCTTTGATTTTGAGTCTGCAGTGCATCTTCTTACTTCTAAGTTATTGGTGTGTATTTAACCCTTTTTGAAGATAACATTCTGTGTATGGAATGATTTTTCCTCTTAGAAGTGCAGTGACTGATGCAGTCTTCTCTTTGCTTGATCTGTTTGTGTGCATGATTTGTTGTAACACTGCTATTAATTGTTTATTAGCACTCTTCTGAGAAAACAACCTGGTCTCACATTCAGAAGTAGGTGATAGCGCTGCCATTTTTGTCCTTGCAGGAATAGCCAGTAGTTTGCAATGCTCCCACCCCTAAAGCTCTTTTAATGTAATGAACTGATACAGTATCATAATGATAATTCAACTAGTTTAATCCCAGCATTTCCCTCCTGCAGTGGTCCCTCACATGCTTGAAATCTGAAATTCTGAAGTCCTTGCAGAACTTTGTAAAGCAGCGTAGTGCATCATTACCTTGAGTGGTACATTTTACATCACTTGAGGATTTCATTGCTTGAAATATACTTGGATCTTCCTTTCTTATTTATCCCCATGCTCAGAAATAATCACGAGAATAGGCAATGAATGAATAACAAATATAACAAATGGCATCAGCTTCAAGAACATTTCAATCTCCTCTTTTATCAGCCTCGACAGCCTGTGGCTTGAGTGCTTTTTTAGCCTGCCTGCCAGGAATTGAATTGGATCTAAATTCATCTGTGTGAGCATGCACAGTTAACGATGACATAATAATCCTTCCCTAGATGTTACACAGTAGGATGGAATGATTTGTCAGTGTCATGCAGGCAACGCTGGAAATGTAAACAGTGCCTTATTCTGAATGATTCAAGCATGATTAAAATGAAAGCAATAAAGAGATGGGAAGAAAGGCAGGGGGCTTATTTTTAGGGCCAGGAGCCTCTCATGAGCAGACATGCTTGGTTTGTTTAGATAGCATTTATAGGTCATGCTGGTTTTCTTTACAGAAACACAGGCTTTACTGTATTCCATCATCTCCACTAACACACCTAAAATAAATCTTTCATCATCAAAAGCCTGTGGAAATAATTGGGATTGAACCATAGTTTGAAATGAGTTGGCAGTGAAGGCACATCAGGCGTTTGTTGTTACATATAGGCAAATTTTTCTTTCTGGATGTTAATTTGATGCCTTTTTAAGTGCTACCAAGGTGCAGATGAGAGCTGATAATCCAAGCTGAGTAAGTGTACAACCTTCCTTTGCGGACAGAAATAATTGGGCATAGGCTGGCATGTTACGAATTCCAAAGGAAAGGCAGGCAGTGCCACCTTTCAGTGGTGTTCTCCTTGGCTCCTTTCTTCTGCAGTCATCATTTCAGCTCTCGATTCCTCAGAAAATTCCCAGGCTCTTCATTCCTGCTACTTCATTACATGGAAGTAGAGAGAAAAAAGCTGCTATGCAAATTTAGATAGATGACGGACATTTAGCGTTATCTAATGGTATCTTTAGTTTACGGCAACATGTTGAAGGAAGTCTGAGTCCAATGTAGGTGCAGAAAGGGATGTAGAAATTGGGTAGTTAACACAGATAGTGATTTCTTCAATGTCAGAATGTTACCTGTGAAAAAGTACTCTTTTTTTTTTTAAATAAAGATGCACATAACCTCAAAAGTGGATTGATTTTTACTTTGGGGATTAACATTACAATAACTAGAACTTGATGTATTTCCACTGAAATGACGACTGGATTCTCAATAACTTCAGCATAAAAAAAGTCTGACCACAAATCCTCCAGTGCTTAGTTTTACTGTTTTGGAAATGTGTTTCGTATTAGAAGGTGTTTGCTTAGGTTAATAATATTTACAGAGACAGAAGGACAGGGAAGGTGGTTAATAATTGGCAGAAGTTGATAGTTTCCATAATGGAACAGAAGATTTTTTTATTAATCAGTGGGAAGAAGAATAGTAAAAGGATTAGAGATACAGGGAAGATAGGAAGCTCTTGTAATTGCATGTAACTGTAGCAAATCAACAGGGCTGGACTGGTGAGCAGGGAGTCTGGTCTGTGCAAGTCTGAAAGCATCCAGTTTGCACCTGCTCACCTTGCCAGCTCCCAGAATTAAGCTCTAGAAGGGAGCAACTGCAGCAGTGTGAATGAACACCCCTGTACAGTAAGCAAAATAAAGCAGCAGTACTGGAACAAGAAACAGATAAATGAAATCCTATCTCCATTCAGATCTGATTGTTTGTCTATAAATCAGTGTAAATTGCTTGCAGCAGATGTGGTGACAGACAAAAGCTAACAGCATTCTACTCACTCTGCTCTACTGATGAGCAGGTTGGAGTTTAATTCATGGAGAAGGCTCTTCCAAATGTGGATGCATTTCCCAAAGTGATGTTTATTGATGGCAGTCGGTAATGATAAGTGAGTATGTTGTCACTGCTTAAGCTATTCTGTTCTCTTTGCAGCATTTCTTAGTGAAACAGGCGATACAAACTTAAAGCAAATATCCTGCATCCATATTCAATGCTACCCTCATGTGGAACCTTCTAAAATGCAGCAGGCTTAGGTGGCTTCACACCTTTGGTAAATTTTTTAGGTTTTTGTATTTAATATACTTGGAAATCAAATTTCTTCCAGGGTACTGTTTCCAGCTGAATAGGAAAAATTCCAGCATCCCATGAGCCTATGGCATAGGAACAGAAGAGAAAGCCCCTCTGTAAGGAGGGCACTGCAGGCACTGCAGCAGCACTGTGCTGCATGGGGGGGCATGCACAGCCATACTCCTCACAGGGCACTGCCTCCTGGGAATATCCTGACTTAGGCAGGGGAAGCAGTTTCACTGGCAGTCTGAAATATCCCCAGTGGCTCTGTTTGACTACGCCTCCGCTTTACATTTGCATTCCAGAATGAGGAATGTTTCTTCTAACAGACTCGTGGGTCATTTGTAGAAGCTGAAGCTATTTCGGTGTTTCTCTTCCTCCTCTTTCTTAATGGATGCTGGAACTGGAATAAGCAGGGACTACTATTTCAAAATCAGTTTGTATTAGACCTTAAAAAAAAAAAGTGGGAACAGGAAAAAAAGAAATGAGATGTGGGAAAATCCCAACTGTTGATCCAGAGCTGGTATAAATCAGCGTAGCTCCACGGCAGGTGTTAATATTCAGAATGTTGTGCTGATTTACACTAGCCAAGAATTTGGCACCCATCTCATTTGTGAAAGGAAATGTTAGATGGAATTAAAACCTACAAGCTAGACCTTTGCTGTATGCTTAGTGCTATTCCAGTGAAGCACAAAATGATACATTTTAATAATTTGTGGCATCTTCAAGGAAAAGGAAAAAAAAAAAGGAGTAAATAACTAAAATCCAAGCAAAGCAGCTGATTTGCAGAGTTTTGGTCGCTTTTAGTGATGCATTTCTAGAAAACAATTTTCTATTTTACTGGTCATGGAAAATTAATTGAATGTTTGATGATTTGTATCCTGCTGTTGCTGTCTTCTCTTCATTTTCTTGGCTCCATATTCTTTAATTTCAGCAAGTGTCATTTCTGAAGGGAACAGAACGAGCTGAGGGCCTTCCACCTACACACCCAGCTCTTTCATCATAATTTTCAAAAGCCTGTTCAGTAGTCTGCTCCAAGCCTTTAAATTTACCTGCTTACTGTTGTTTGTTCTCTCTTCAGTCACAGATGCAGATTGCAAGGGTATTTTGCATATACATACATGCATATATGTACAAATATGTATATATGAATGTACACATATGAATGTATGAGAAATACTTCAGGATTGGTTAAGGGTAAGACTAAGTAGGATTTTTCACAGAAAATACTCGAACCTCCTGTGTAATACTCTAACCTCCTCCTTAATAGACAACCCTTTCATTTATAGAAGGTGGAAGTGATGAAGTGATGGGTAGTTGAAGGGCTTTTTTAATACATCTGGGATTTAGCAGAAGAACTGTAATGCTCTCTAGTAGCTTCTGTAAGAGTATCCTAAAACAAATGAAAGATTATTTTATTCTCTTAAGCCCATTGGGATTTTCCACGAGAGGCTGAGCAAGACTGCCTGATGATTCTCTCAGCAGTTTCCAAAATGATTAGAAAGATGTTTGAATTTCCAGAAACGCATACAAATGGATTTGTTATTCCTTGCAGCTTGTTTGGCTTTCCTTCTGCACTGGATTTCAGATAATCTGTATAGTTATCCTGGGTTTGCTTATTTGTTGTTTGTTTGGTTGGTTTTGTTTGTTTTTTTGTTGGTGGTGCTGATGGTGGTTTTTTTCATAATCTTATAAAAAGGCCTGTTAGGTCTTTTCCTAACCTGTTTTATGGATTTATTCACTATTAACCATGTTATCATCTGAGTAGTTCACAAACTTTAATGCAGAGGAGTGAGTTAGGGAAATGCTGTTACCTCCTATTTTATAAGCAAGATAATGAAAGCAAATGGAGGCAATGAAAAGTAAGAGGTTTTAAAAAATTTATCTTGGTGGTTTCACCAGGATCATGCAGGATGTTGAAACAAGGTTGAATGCAGCACATTGACACGAACTCTGGCATGGATCTCTTCCATGTATCGTGGGGAATCCTGGAGTCAGTGGCAGTGGAATGCTGACTGGGATGGGAAAGACCCATCTGTGTGTGCAACTGTTTCACATTGCCTTGTGAGTGACTCTGCTGTGAAAACAAAACCCTGCATGTGGCAGTCTAACATTCAACTTTGCCATGTTGGGCAGATGAAACAGGATGTTCTTTAAACCTTTTTATCAGAATTATACTCATAACTTACTTGGAGGGTAGCTGGGAGGAGGAGGGGATGCAAAAGGAGAACGTGTCCTGCTCTTTCACTCATCATTTCCTCTCTTTTTCTTTTTCAGTGAGTATGTTTTTGAACACGTTAACGCCCAAGTTCTATGTTGCCCTGACAGGCACTTCCTCGTTAATCTCGGGACTTATTTTGGTAAGTACTGGTTATATTCATACTATTTTACAAATTGATTTTATTATCCAGAGTGGGATTTTAGACTGCGTGGGTGTCATTTTTTTTAGGCTTTTAATGGGTGCCATTTTTTTTCCTAATCTTACATTTCTGCAGTGCGTAAATTTTGTACTAATATTTCTGTGGAAAAAACAGAGACAATACTTCATCATGATATGCCTTTGAAGAAAAAAAAGCTTGAAGCACACTGTGTCTCACTAACAAACAACCCTATAATAAATCAGAACAAGTGCTTACACATTAAGTCTTTCCATTGACAAGTACTACAAAACCAAAGAGTGGTGATAAGAAGAATAGGAGAGGCGCCAACTCTCTCAGCTTAGCCTGCTCCTTTTAGAAAGCTAGGGCAGGACTTACTAGAGAAACAGCAAATAGAGTGGTAGCAATGAGCCTACTTTTAGGGCCAAAATTCGAAGACATGATTATTTCAGATCTTCACTTCTAAAAATCTTTCTCAACATTTGTCTGCCTATTTGTTTAAAGGTCTAATGAATATTTTCAAACCCCTTAAAAAAAAACCTTCTTCAGAATATAATACCTGAGGGCTTCAGCACGCAAATTGATACAGTGGAGCAAATCATTATGCTCTCACAGCACAGGAGTAGAAAGCAGAGAATTTGCTCTGGATTTTATTCAGTGTTTTCACAGAAACAAACTGAGGTAAAAGAAATCTAACAATCCCAAAGGTGTACTTAGGGTATTATGCTTATACTGGGCCTTGATGCTGAGAGCTGCCTTTTAACTGACAGAAGTGAGTGTCATCTTTGCTTTATTTTACTTTATTCAGTCAACCTTAGGTCCTGTGTCTAAAACCAAATGCATTCTTTTAAAAACTGCCAGATGAAAGCTGTAGACCTTCCTTCACCGTACTCAACTAGGCATGTAACTGTAAGACCAGGAGACCAGTTTTAGGTGTGTAGTTACCGTGGTGGTAAATGGAAAAAGAGAAACATCACCAGGGGTAGTTAACTTCACTGTATAGCTGCTGACCTCAGAGGAATTCTCACTTACTTCCACATTACTTACTGTAGATGTAGGCAAAGAAATGCCATCCGTGACTCCTAAATGCCGGTGAGACTCTCATCACTTAGATGATTTCAGGTATAAAGCATCAGGTGCACTGCTGCTCTGCTTTGCTCTGGGGCTTACCTGTAGCAGAAGGCAATTACTTAATGTTTGTACCTTGGGCATTCATCATGATTGAATGGATTGAGCCCCAAAGCACAAGACAGAGCTCTGGAGACATCATTTCTTTCAGAATGTGAAAACTGAGGCTCATGAGCCAGACCTGTAAGACTTGGATTCTGTTCAGTGCAATTCACTTACTCAAATGCACAGCAAGAGGATACTGAATGTAAAATTCAGTAATCTCAGTAATCTCCCCCAGAAAGAAGAAGGATTCAAAAGGCCAGGTCCCACCAACAAGATGCTGAGGAATGAGGGAAATGCACTGGTTCCACAGGCACAATTCCATACTTGTTGTTGGATAGTGAAGACAGCCGGAGGAAGCAGCAAGAAAAAAAAAGTCTGTCTGTGGAAATAGAGAATCAAACAGGAGCAAAGACCCTAGAGAGAGATTAAATTCTCTGTAACTAAATTCCCTGTACATAGCGTGATTACAGATGTAGTTACACTTTGTACTGTAGTCATGAAGGCAATCTCTGAAGAATGAGCTCAGTAAGAGACTTGTGAGCAAGAAATTTCTAAGTGCAATACTTTGATGGAATGTACAAGAAGCAGGTAGGAAGTAGTGATGATATGATGAAGGGGAAAAAGGGCATCTATAGAAGCCTTCCAAGAAGAGATGAAACTGAGCGAGCCTTAGCCAGAAAAATTCAGTAAGTGGTGCATGACAAAATTCTTTATGAGTAAGTTAAAGGAGCAGTGAAGTGATGGACATGTAGACAAAGACTTAAAGAAAACTGAAAGCCCGTTCTGTGTTGAAAGCCTTTTTTGTGGAGCTTCACTACTACTGTCAGTTTTTGTCTGCTGCTTATATGCCACCATCCTGAATGTGCAAAAGATAAATAGGCCAGGTAGCTGACAGCCAGTAACCAGACTGAAGGGACCAGTGTCTGTGCTGAGGGGAATGTGTCGTCTGTAAATTCGGTGGTGGAAACAGAACTGGGCAGAGATGATCATGGAAAGAAGAAAGTGCAACTTGAATAGCCCAGGCATGAGAAAAGACAGCTGGGTAGGTGCTAGTGAGGTAGTGCTAGCTAGTCATTAGCCCAGTTATGCTTCAGATTTATTAATTCTTCATAATCTTGCTGTTTACCAGTGGCCCTGTAACACACTGCATTGCCCACAGTACCACCACCCACTTCTCTGTCACACGACACAGCATCTGCAGTTCCAAAGATTCTTCGTCCTGCCAATAGTATAAAATGAAACCCTTTTGTAAAATAAACATTCTCTTCACAAATCTCCATTGCGAGGGTATCTGTCAGACTAGATGTTCTAATATTCCTTGGAATTTTCCACCATATGGTCTGGCTGATTTCTTTCCATTATCGGTTGGCTGCAATTCCTAATCAGAAGGAGAAATCACAGCTCTGCAGGTTATGAAATGATGGAAAATTCCATCATTTCAGAAGTGTGGTAACTGATGGGAAGGTGAATGTTTTTCCTGTTTCATGTTTGGATCATGAAACAATGACTCTACAGAGTTCAGTCTGGGGAGTTGCATGCTACATGACTCCTTTGCAAAACACTACCCTCCTGTCTTATTTTGTCTCTTACTTTGTTTTCATTCTTTAGGTAAAAATCTGGCCTAACTGTAGGCAAAGTGATTTGAAGCAGGAATTTCAGACCTCTTTTCTTTTCTGGATAGCACAGAACAATATGGAAGTCTTTTCTATTTCTATTTCAACTATCTTCCTTAATAATTACTTCAGAGCGTGTAGCTTAAAATGAACAACTTAGCATATCTTTAATACATCCCCGCACTATTTTAGACGTTAAAAATAGAAATCAAATTAAGTCCCAAGCTGCAGTTAAAATATTGTATTAGAAACTTGATTCCACCACAGTTACTTTTAATTTAGTAAAAACATGATTCTGACTCACAGAATACAATGTAGCTACATTATACTTGGTGTCTTAAGAAAGGCTGAAGTTTTCCACAGGTAGGGTAACATGAAACACAACTGATGTCCAGCACATGCTGCAAGCTGGAACTGTGTTTCTGCCTGCCACTGAGATTTCCCAACAAGGCTACATATGTGTTTTGTTAGCTCTGGAGTGAAAGTTGTGTAGCAAATAGTGGTGGCTCTTGCATTGCAAATTGATAGAGTCTCAGTTCTAACAAATGACAGGCAGCAATGAACCTCAGTCGTGAACGTCCACCAAGAATGTTTTGTTTTTCTACTTCAGGGATGAATGATAACAGTTTTCTGCTACACAATGAGAAACATTCTGCAATGCACTAAACAAATACCGGGTTTTTCAGAGATAAGAATTAGCAAGGCAGTCAACACAGAGGTAGAGCATGAGTGCTGAGGCTATACTAGCTAGTCTTGAGCAGCTGGGCTGTCTGCTGCAACCCAAGTGCAGGCGCAGTCTGTGAGTCCCTATCACAGTGGTGCTAGCAGAGGAAGTCTCAAAGAGGACATAAATAACACAGAAGGAACCTGTCCTTCTTAAACGTTCTTCTGTTTGTTTCATTACCTTTGTGTAGTCTGCTGCAGAGGGGCAGGGAGGTGACTGAGTTCTGGGCATTCCCACCAATTACTGAAAGTCTGACAGCTGTACAGGGACAATCTTTGGCAATTGAAAACTGGCATGTGGTAGTTGTTCAAAGTTTCTGCCCTGCTCAGTGGATGCTGACAGATCAAGGAGGGCAGATTCGTCCCTAGGAGAGAGTTCCTAAGAGACTGGAAGTGTTTGCCAGGTAGCAGATGAGAGAGGAAGAGTCTGTAGGAGGGCAGCCTATACCTAGGTCTACAGACAAGTAGCTGGGGCCTACCCAGCACTGAGAGAAATATTACTCATAGGCCAGGCAATATATTATTTTTCCTTTCTATATTTCCAGAGGTAAGTAAAATGTAAGTAAATAGATATTTTGAATAATGTGGTCGTTAGCAATGCATATATCTACTCCTTGATTTAAGGAGTCCCATAACCAGCAGCAGAGGCTAAGAGGATGCTCAACTGATGAATTTCATCCAGAAGAAATGGGACTGCACTGCCTTCAGAATTGTCATTGAAGACACTAAGGGCATGCTCAGAGGCAAACTTTTTCTTAGAATCAGGCTGGGTGGGACTGCTGGATCTATGTGCGTTGACTGGTTATCCCTAGCAGCTAAATAAACAGACCAGGGGGCTTTCTTTGTTCAAGAGCATCTTACAGTCAAATCCATATGGATGAACACTTTTGTCTCCCAAAACAGGGATCTTTTCTGTACTGTCTACTGGAAACAGCCTCTGGGCTGTGATAACCCCAGAAACATGCCTGGTCATTGTCTGGGAGAGTTGGCACAGGCTGGGCAGTGTGCTAAAAAACAGCTTGGATGACAGAGCCAGTCAAGCATGTGCTGCTCTCCCATCTTATTTATCTGAGAGGCTTAACCATTGAATCTTCTGCTATCATTATCCTATTCCTTGAGGGAGTAAGCCTTAGTTAGATCCATTAGATTGGTTGTAACCGCCCCTCAGATTACAAGAGTATTCCAGCTCTTACTCCTTGGAGACTTAGATGCCTAATTAGAAGTCTGAATGAGAACTCTGAGCTCTGGAAGTTGCCTGCAAGGAAATTTCCGTACTGTTTCTGTTGAAGACTCAATACACACACTGGATGAGGACTACAGAGAGTATTTGCTGTGTAAGAGAGGACTCCTGTCTTGGATATGATGAACAGGAAAGCATAATTCATATCACTGATAGACACTGCTATTTAGTCCAGTGAAAACAGCCATCAAAACCATCCCTTGTGAATTGATGCATTTCTGGTGGAGTATCTGGTCTGAAAAATGAGGCAGGAAGATCAGATAAGCCAAGTGATGCAGAATATGTTTGTTGTTGCACAGAGAGATAAAGCAATCTGGGCTTGCCTGACTTTGAGAGCAGAGAATACGAAAGAAATTTTTTTTTCATTGCTCAGGGGAAAACAAGTACCTGCATAAAGAAGCAAAGGCAAAAAAAAAAAAAAGCCGGTAACAACTATCTGAAATGCATTAAGAAGACTTATGAGTGATTAACCAGTTCTTATTTTACCCAGATATCTTTGTCAACTACCAGCTGTTTTTTCATAGCCATGCACTTCTAGAAATCGTTATGGGTTTCCAAGATCAAATACTCTTACATTAAGCATGATCTTTACCAGATTAAAAAATAGGAACTCTAGATTTGGATTTCTAAACACACAAAGCTGGAAATGCTCAGAATATTCTAACCTGGCCTTTGTGGAGGCTTCAAAGGCCCCTTGAGAGTCCAGAGATATTTGACCCTGTTCTGATTTGAAAGTATATGTATGCATATGAGAGAAATGAATCAGACTCACAGAAGAATTTGGGTTGGAAGGGACTTTAAAGGTCATCTAGATCCAAGCCCCTGCCATGGGCAGGGACACTTTTCACCAGCAGTGTCTTTCGCTAAATGAGGTCAATTTTGCTTTCAGAGGCAGCGCAGTAACTATTTTTCTCCCCAGTTTCCTCTCTGATCCAGATCTCTTTCCATGGGTAATTAATCCTTGTAGTTAGCTATTATTACGCCAGATGATCTCTCATCTGCTGATCTGTCAAAAGCTTGTTGGCTTCACTTTGCTTTCAAACTGGCTGGTGTAGCTACAAATCAAATTTTATTTGTAGAAGTCAGGTTTCAAAACAGCCAACACTAGGAGCAAAAAATCTATGCAATTTATTGTTTTGACTTCAATACCAAATTACAGATTATCCTCTCATTTACCCTGAACAAATTACTCCCAAGCAAAGGCTTATTGTGATGATGATTTATAGCTTCATTTTCTAAGAGATGGTACGCACTGAGATCTAGTTGACATTCCCTGGCTCTAGATTCACTCAACAGTGCAAATATTTTTCAAAAGTGTTTGAAAAGATTTAGTTAATAAAAGATTTAAACCCTTTTAAAAAGTGATTAATATATTTTTAAGTCTGGGGGGAAACTTGCAACTACATCAGATACTTTGACAAGTTTCTGTCACTCAGCTGCACTGTACGTACGTTTTTTCTGCTTGCATCCTAGTTTCTCTGAAATTCAGTGTGACAGTTTCCCAACTTCTATACATTTTTGCAGGGCAAATGGAGTCAAAAGCACTCTCTCCAGGTTTTATTGACGTTTTACATAAAAGCTGATTAGGACTGAAATAATAATGTAAAGGAACTTAGCACGTTTTTATTTTTATTTTATTTTATTTTATTGAAGGGGAGTCTTAAAGGATGAAGCTAGGTAGATACAGTCTATACCTGAACAGTTTAGAGTAGCCACTGTGGCAGCTGTATTTCAGCCCCTGGTTTTGTTACAGTGATACCCGGTGTCCTGTGTCTCTGTGCAAAACTATAACCCTTGATTCCTATCCTTGGACAGGCACAACTGTGGCTTGACTTGTGTTCAAGCTTCAAAATTTCCCAAGACAAAACAAAAACACACATTCACAGCAGAGTTGTAACTCTGAGCTCAGGCATGTATCTTATATTACAGTCTTTCTCTGATGATTGGGTATGTGTTGGCTGCTTAGGTTTATGATGTTCTCTTGGATCATAAGATTTAAATTCTAAACCCTTTAGAAAGTGTTAGTAAGGGCACAAGAGCAGCTAAAACCAAAGATTCTCCATTACCAGCTCCCTCCTCGCCCCCCGCCACCTCTAGCATCTGGAGGAAGGCAGGCAGTGCAGTGATGGGTGCCTGGGTAACAGTACCAGGGCAAAGCAGGGGACAGTGATATTTCCTAACAGTTCTGCCCCCAGCTCGCAAGATTCCCACCACGGTGCTCCTATAAGTTTATCCTAGAGAGCGAGGACAGAGACAAACACACTGTGAAACCTGAGTAGGAGCTATACATGCTGTGGGGCTTTTGTCGATTTGCCTGGAATGCAGAGTTCACAAAGATCCGGATGTGTTTATGTTCCGATTTCTCTGTGAGCATCTGTTTAGCTTCCCAAATGCTTGTGACCTTTATGCGTTCACATAGCCCTTCTGTCTTCTCCTCATTAGACTGTTTTTTTTTCTTCCTTACTGTTCTCCAAGAAGAGCCATTAGATTGTTCTGTGACTGAGGGATCTCCAGGGCTGCCACCAACTCTTGCACTACTCCATTCCCACTCCATTCCAGCACAGCTAGCATCAGCTTCTTCCATAGGAGTGCTCCTGGTACTTGAACAGCAGACTGAAATCAGGGGAAGCGCCAGTGCGGAACACACCAGTAACCTGTAGTAAGGACCAGTAGGTGCCCTGCTTTATAGGGACTTTTACCAAGTTTTCAGCACTGGCATAAAACACGGAGACACAGTGAAGGAAAAAAAAGCGAAGATCATACATAATCAATGTCTGGGGTAAGGAGTACTACAGATTTTCAAACAAAACAAAGCAAAACAAAACCACCAACCCCACGTCTGATTTAGTTGTGTTGGTACGCAGACGTTTGGCTGACGGTGGAGGTGCAGCTGCAGAGCCCTGCAGGACGCACTCCTTGTCAGTACGCGTGCACTGGCAGATCCTACAAAGCTGTTTCCCTATCTATATGAAGTAGTCCTCTCTTCCAGGACTGCGTGGTTTGCAGAAAGGTCTGCTCTTACCTAGGAATAGAATATATCTGTGAAAATGCAACAGATGCACAGATAGGCTGTGATTTTCCAGGTGGAGCTACGTGAATAATCATTCTTTTCTGGATTGCTAAGCCCGGGTCGGGAATAAAAAACAAAACACAGTTCTGTCGGGGGAAAAAAAAACTCAAACCGAACAACAACGCTTTAAAAGGATTCGGTTTCATGGGATTTGTTATTGTCGAGATTTTTCACTTCCACAAGCCCCATTTCTGAAGCGCCCGGCCGCACCCGCTGGGCAGGAGCAGGGCAGGGCCTGCGGCGGGGCGGGTGGAGCGGGCTTTGCGGGCGGTCCTGAGCGGCGCGCTGACTGACGTGCGTCTGTGTGTTGCAGATCTTCGAGTGGTGGTACTTCCGCAAGTACGGGACGTCCTTCATCGAGCAGGTCTCGGTGAGCCACTTGCGCCCTCTGCTGGGCGGGGTGGACAACAGCGCGCCCAGCGCGGCCAACGCCGCCAACGGCGAGGCGGACTCCGGCAGGCAGAGCGTCTCAGGTGAGCGCCCTTCGGCGGAACGGGCCGGGCCGGGCCGCGCCGAGCTGCGGGGCTCTGGCGCTTCTCCGAAGGGCTTTCTCTGAAGTCGGATAACGCACAGAACTGCCGCAGTAATTGCTCACCCTGATCCCATCTTTCCAATTCCGTGCGGTGTGTGTTGCTCAGTTACCAATGCGTTTTCCTCCTCGCTCTGAAACCCGAGGGCTTGCTCTGCTCCTCTGCTGCCGTCTGTGTCTCTGGGCAAGGCACGGAGCTGACAAATGGGGAAATGCGTTTGAAAAAGCAGATACTCGGTTAAGGAGAATGCGCTGTTAAGCAGCTGAGCTATTTCTGCCTGTACCTGGCAACTTTCGCTTCAGCGTTCCTCATGAAAACAAGCGAGCAGAAATTAGCTTTGAACTCACAAGTTAAATAAAGTAAGTGGCCTCAAAAACCCTTGCACTGCGCGGGGTATTTCCACTTAGGGAAGCCTCCATATAGCACCTCAAACTCAGCTGCTGTCATTCCCATCTGAGGAGAGGCCACGAATAGCAGCACAGCGTGGTGCAGGATATTAGATTTGGGTGAACTGGCAGAAAGCATAGGATGGCTTGGAAACACCTGTGTGCACTCATCAGTGCCTTCAGTCACGCTTCAGCAGCTCTGAAATAACTCCGGGCGTTTTAAAGCAGAAGGCACAGTATTTCGGCTAATGAGGCTCAGCCAAGCACCTCGACTTTTCTGATATAAAGAAGCAGTCAGGGAATGGCTCTGCTTTCAGTGCACAGGCACACAGTTCTACAGATTCCTCGAACAGCACCTTTGTACAGCGTGTCTGTGAGAGCCTGCTGTTCACGCCTTCAGAAAGATATTGATGCTCAAAACCAGACCACTGAATAAGGAGCTGAAAGAGCAATATCCAGTATATCTGAATTGCTTATACAAATGAGAACATAGATATGGTGTGTTATTAGTTTGTAACGGAATGGAAAAAGCAACCTTCTGAGCCCATCATGAATCCACTCGGGGATGTTTCTTTCACTACCAAGCAGAGTGAAGATGGCTTTTGTACTTGGTTCACCACGTTTCCCCATGTAGGTGTGTGACTGTCATAGAATACTGCAGTAGATGCCTTTCTCTTTGAGAAGGCTGGAAGAACGGTTGTACTGAACCCACAGTACCAGCAGATACCAAGACAAAAGCAACAGAGAGCACATCATGCTTAACTAGGCAGACAGGTGCCACACCCAGGACAGAAGGTGGTAATATACCTTCTCAGTGTCCCCTTCTTGTTCCTCAGCGCCCCTGCTACAGTGCTGAGCTACTGTGCTCCATTACAGTACTGCTGCCTCAGTTTGAATAAGCTGAGGAAAAAAAGATGATCAAATGGCTGTTGCCAAATACTGTTTGTTGCAGAGTAAGCCAAGCCTTTGAACTGTAGCTCTGGTCCTGATGAGACTGATATTAATTTAATATTTACTGTGTGTTGAAAAGCTGTCAGACTGAAGCTTGTCAAACAGCCATCCCCTCTGGCTGCACAACCAAACAGCTGAATTCTGATCGAGTGCTTCTGCTGAGTAAACCAATGGAGCTTTCCAATACTGGTTACCCTGGAGTGGTTGGCTGAAAAGCACAGATGCATAATCGATGCTTTTACTCTTCCCAAACAAATGCCCTTCCCCATGTCAGTGCCTGATGCACATTATGCAACTCAGGGACCAAGCTGAAGTCCTGCCACCTATGTTGCTTGACTGCTTTTTGATTATCTGCAAGTGGTTTGATATTATTGCAGACGATTTCTGTAAAATGCTTTCTCTCCTTGACACTTGAGCCTCATACTCAGAAGTGCTAGGTCATGAAAACAGAGGAAGGATTCGTCTGTCATTTTGTCTCGTACTTTAATGGACCAGACATAACTTACGAGTGTTGTATGAAGTAGGGTGCATATCCTGCTGACTCAGTGTACTTCCTGAAAACTGCTGCAGTGATTTCTTTAGGAATGATGTTACAGAACTTCTTTGTGAAACATATGCTGGTTGACATTTGGTGGTGGAAAGCAGCCGGCAAAATGCTGCTTTGGCAGCTTCTGATGGGTTTTTGCAGAGCAATGGATGAGGAGTCGTCCACTAACTTGGCGAGGCAGGATGGGGTTTCACAGTGAACCTCTGAGTCCTTGTTGCAAATGCTGCGTTCATTCTAGCCTTAGCTTCACTTGAGTGAATTGTCTTTGTTGAAATCAAGAGAACAAATCTGCTGTTTAGAACAATAGAAGCTGTAACTAAGACCTCAGCTTTTCGAAAGCTATAGAAGCTAATTTTATGATTTTTTGGGAGTTCTGTTCTAAATGACTTTTTTTAATCCCTTCCTATCTGAAGCATGAAGAATTTGCAATTATTATTTTTTCCCTGAGAGACATGGATGAAATGCCAAACCTTTGCAGTGGGCTTTTCTCTGCCAGTCAACTTCAGGCTACTTTGTCAACCCTAGGGTGCTTATAATTTAAGTAAGGTTAGCAGATGTTGCTATGGATAAGCTAAGGAAGGATTAAAATTGGCAGTTGTAGCTGAGGTTCTCAGTGATTTACAGTATCAAATAGGCAGTGAAGTTCTTCTGTAGGAATAACAAGTCCACAGGGATGGAGCTAATTGCTGTTTTTCAGTGCAGTAACCCAGTGTGAGCCCTTTTCAGATCTGCCTTGTGGTAAATGTGAGTCCCAGCACTAATCAGTGTTGTTTTCACCTGGCATTTAGAACATTGTTGGATGTTATTTGTCTGGAATTATATCATTTATTAACACAGACTTACAATGAAATTATTATTTGAAAAGAGCAGAGCAATCTGGTTGCCTGCATCTCTTATACTCTTTATTTTTTCCATTTATACCTATAGAAAATAAAATGGGATTGTTAAGGTTCGTTAGAAGGTAATGAATGTTTCTGATAAACCTCAAGTTTTAATTTGGGAGAGATACATTGTTGTGTGTTTCTGTTTATCGCAGAATGCAAAGTCTGGCGAAATCCTTTAAACCTGTTCAGAGGAGCTGAATATAATCGGTAAGTGCTGTGATGTTACAGGTATAGTATCGGGTTAAGGACCTTAATTGTACATTTCCATTCATCTAACTCAGCAATGGAAAAACTATTGTGGACACTTCTGATCATGCCAGGCTTTCCTATAATTTGTAAAACGTTTCTGAAGGAAAAGGAAATTAAATCCATACACATGCACTTGTTATTTCTGTAATTTTTGGTGCATTAGAAAAACTGGACAACCTAAGTGCAGTATTGTCTGGCACGTTAATACGTGGCAGTAATTCTGTTCCGATCAGTTATTGCAAACAACCTAATGGATTATATCTAGATTTCGTGTAGTATTAATGTTGGAATAGGTGTGTTACCAATTGCCAGTAATTAAGTCCCAATATCCTCGTTAGCTTACGTTCAGCTCCTGTAGCTCCGTCACAGCAGAGTGAAATGCAGTGTGTGTTGGTTAGGAGCTTGGCTCCTTAGCAGGTTATGCCCGTCCAACATCTAGCCGCCTTCTTTTCTATACATTTTGCTGAATATGACTTCATTAACCAAAATGTCTCTTTGTTGGCATGCTTGCAGGTATACGTGGGTAACAGGGAGAGAACCTTTGACTTACTACGATATGAATCTTTCAGCACAGGACCATCAGACATTCTTTACGTGTGACACGGATCATTTGCGGCCTGCCGACGCTAGTAAGGGACTTTGGGCACAACCTTTGTTGCTAGTAGGTTAATGATTACTTAGAACTGCTGCAAGGAAAGTACAGTCAGACATCAGTCCTCTCAGGCAGATTAAGGAAGACAAAAGTTTGGTCGTGCCTAGAAAGTTGTTGCTGTCCTATTACTGAGATGCTAGATTTGTACAAGGCTCTGTGTAGGTATAAGCTCTCAAATTTGTGTCACTGTGGCGTTCTGCTTTCTTTCTGGAGTCGTTCAAGGTACCGCTTACAAGCGTAAATAAAGATTTATGTTTTCCTCCCATTTCTTGCAGCAGTTCCAAACAGATATAGCTTAATTTGCCTCCAGCTGTAGTATAGTAAGCTGAATTACATTATCCAGGCCCCATTTAGTCTATGCTGACAGAGGAGAGCTTACGTAAAACCTGAGTCCTGTACTTTATTCCCTGCTGTAGTTAGAAGTTCTGTAAAAAAAAATGAGAACACGTTTCGAACCTAATTTTATATAAGCAGCTTTAGTTGTATTGAGGCTTTACTGTTAAGTCCACATGCGGAATTCAGTTCAGCTTAAAATGTACAACAATTAATTAATAATCAAAATTTGCATCCGAGGAGACAAATATTCTTTGTCTCTTAGGAAGGGAGAAATACTGACAGTTGGGCACTATATTCTGTGGATATAATTACAGAGGAGAACATACTGTGCTTTTTTGACACAGGAGAAACATAAGTCCTATTTTCTGAATACCATGGGCTAATTATGAGGTCATCTTAATTAGCCTGGATGTTGTCTCCATTTAACATACTCCTAAAGCAACAGCACATTAAGGAACTGGAATAAGAACCCCAGCTATCCCTGTATTCTTTTGTGCCCCATGGATTCTACCTCCCCAAGAAGAAGAAGCTGCTAACCCACTGCGCGTAACAGTGCAGATGGCACAATCTCTCAGTCAGATTTTCCCATGGAAAACAGGTGCATTAAATGAAAGAATAAGGCTCAGCATTTGGTTCTATATCTTTTGACTGATCACTGAGGTCTTTGAAATGTTATGGAGTGAGTCAGGCTGAGAATATTTTGTTGTTAAAATGCAATAGATTTTCCTTGTTAATGCTGCAATGACTGAAATGCCCCTTTTCCGCTTGGTTTATTGAATAGTAATGCAGAAAGCCTGGAGAGAGAGAAACCCCCAAGCCCGAATTTCTGCAGCGCATGAAGCTTTGGAATTGAATGAGTGAGTGACAACATTAACATTTATTTTCTGTCATTTAAAAATCCATTTGATGATAGCTTAGGGCAGGGGTTTTACTACAGTAATTTTTAACCATGATTACTGGCCTGCCACAGGAAGTCCAACAGTGGGAGGAGAAAAAGCACAGTTGTATGTTGTGCTAGCCACCCAGAAGATCCTTAGGGCACTGGTGACGATAGAGTGTCTTCCCATTGATGTCAGCAGGCTTTGGATCAGGCCCTGTGTTAGCACAGAAGAGTGTTAATTATGTTGCTTCCTGGTGAGTCTATGATACGTTTATTTATGGGATGGAGACAGGAGAGCTCCCTTTTGGATTTCTCAGTTGTCCTGAACAGAAGCAAGAAAGAAGGGACTCGTAAACACTTTGTGAAATATTCATTTGATAGGGTGAGGGAAAATGATGTAATATTTTGGGACTTTTGTTTTTTCAGTCTGTTATTTATTTTCCCAGTGAGATCCCACAGTAAACTCAATGCTATGAGGCTTTGCTGGCATGGCATACTGCGCAAATGTTGCCAAAGTGCATAAAGTAGAGAGACTCCCTTAGGTTGCTGTCAGAGATTACTGCATTCTAGAATTGCATAAACTGATGCCTTGCAGATTGTCTTTCACTAGTTTCATGAGTAGGAAAAAAACAAGCGATTGCTCCTGGGCCACAATTTAACTGAGGGAGCATATAGCTTAAACGGCTTTAGCAAGCAGTGAGCTGTACACCTATTCCATTCGACTCACATATGGAGTCTTGTTTTCACTCAGACTTGTTACCGCTTCCTCAATGGATGACTGTGTGAAACATGACTAGAGGCGACAGCAGCAGCCTGATTCCATTTCTGTATAAACAAGAATCTCATCAGTAACTGTTTGTATCAGAAAGAAATCAACGTGCTATATCCCACCTAACTTCAGCTGTTAAAATTGTATCTGTCAAGTCCAAAGTAGTTACCTAGGCTCCTTGTATAGCAATGAGAGAAGCTTCTCAACTTAGCAGTTCACCATATTTTTAGAGAGAGATTTAAACGTGTGAAATGAATGGCTTTGTGAAGATGCTCCTCAAAGGAGGAGGAGGGACGCAGATAGTTAAGAGTTCTAAATTAGATGGTTGGAAACTGGGTGAGGTGATTCCCTCCTACATTCCACCTTTCCCTGTATTCCTAAAGCAGCTTTCCTAGTTATTATTTTATGGGGGGATCTCTACAATTACATTCATGATCTGATATTTGCAAATGCTGTAGATCCATGATCCAGCAGTGTGCCCTTGTGGCCAAGAGGGCCAGTGGTAATCTAGGGTGCATTAAAAAGAGCGTGGCCGGCAGGTGGAGGGAGTTGATCCTCCCCCTCTACTCTGCCCTGGTGAGTCCACACCTGGAGTACTGTGGCCAGTTCTGGGCTCCCCGGTTCAGGAAAGACAGGGAGCTTCTAGAGAGAGTCCAGTGGAGGGCCACAGAGATGATAAGGGGCTCCCTTATGAGGGAAGGCTGAGAGACCTGGGGCTGTTCAGCCTGAAGAGGAGAAAACAGAGAGAAGATACTATCATTGCTTATATATATCTGAAGGGTGAGAGTCAAGTGGATGGGGTCAGGCTCTTTTCGGTGATGCACAGTGACAGGACAAGGGGCAGTAGGCACAAACTGTACCACAGGAAGTTTCATTTGAACTTGAGAAAAAACTTTTACTGAGAGGTGAAACTGGCACAGGCTGCCCAGAGAGGTCGTGAAGTCTCCTTCTCTGGAGATATTCAAAACTCACCTGGATGCTTTCCTGTGCAGCCTGCTGTAGGAAACCTGCTTTAGCAGGACGTTGGACTAGATGATCTCCAGAGGTCCCCTCTTCTCATATGATTGCAATAATGGAAACGTTTTGTGTTAAGACAGTAGTGCATAAAACTAGTCTTGGTCTCCAGAATGAGTTTTAGTCCATATTGCTTTGTGAAAGTGCTTTACTTCCTGGGACATATTTCAGTAGGTTTACTAGGGCAGCTGCATGAAACAGTGTCTACACATGAAAATCATGATCTGCTTGCCAGAGTATTTACAAAGCTTCACCAGAAAGATATATCAATAAAATTCCTTTGCTTCCATATCCAGTACATGTTTGACAGTCTGCATATCTTTGTACAGGTTTTACTTTGTGCAACTTTTTCATGATTCTTCCTCTGACATTTCTGCAGATGTGCTACTGCCTATATTCTTTTGGCTGAAGAGGAAGCAACAACTATTGTGGAAGCAGAGAAGCTGTTCAAGCAAGCTCTGAAGGCTGGAGAGGGCTGTTACAGGCGCAGTCAGCAATTACAGCATCATGGTGCCCAGTATGAAGCCCAGCACAGTAAGTTTCTTTGGAAGGAATAGCTATCTCTAAAAGGGGAGAAATTCTGGTAGTGGTAACTTTTCTTTTTTACCTCTTAGAACTATGTACTCAGTATTTAATGTTGGCTGCAATATGGCTGTAGAGCCATATTCTTTTTCATTGTTTCTGGCTGATTCTGTTACTGATAGGACAATACTCAGAGCACAGATGCATCTTTTCTGTCATGGCAGAAAATGCAAAGCATTTACTTAACAGAAAATAGAATGCTGCAGAGCCAAAAGAGATTCGATATTCGGAAAATTCTGGACACTATTCCAGGAAGTTGAACTAAAATGCCATTAGCCATTTTGAAAACATAAGCTCATGTTGTGAAAAGACAGAAAAGAATAGTGGAAACAGGAGTGAACTGGTGCTTTGCCAGCTTTTTCCATCAGCAGTAATGATAAATAAGTACACCACATTGTTGCGTGAAAGTTAATGAGATCCATTCACCAGTGTGACATTTGAAAAGTTGGGTGCATACATTAAGAAAGGTCATGGAAACATTAACAACTGGAATAATGTAGTGCTGTAATTGATACTCTAGGTTTTTTGCTCTTTTGTTAAAATTTTTTAATGTGGAGATTTAGCTGCTGTAATGATATTTGCTAGATGCTTCTTAATTCTAAGAAACTACATAAGGTTACACTGCCAGTAAAAGAACAGAAAGATAAATAAAGCAAACAGATCTAGGTTATTTCTAGTCTGCAGTGACTACCTCAGGCAAAAATAATACCGATGAATTACGTAAGTACAAGCACTGACATATTTTGGGCATCTGTAACTTTCTCAGGACTTGAATTCATAGCCTCTGGCTGTGTCACGTCATTTGAAGATTGCTTATAAAAATTGTACAAAGTGAAATTGTCTGTCATCTCTGGTTTCAAAAGTGCACACAAGTCTATACCTGAAAGCCTGAGGTTTTATAAATCCTGGAGGTGGTATTTGAAACATTTGTAGGATAGAAAATGATATTTAAGATGATACATTTATGATGATTTGCTCATTTTTGGAGAAAAACAAATGGAGAGCAGCTGAACCCTTGAAGCAGTGTTCAGGTTCTAGCAGGCTTATGGTTGTCCATGAAACCTTAATTTGAGCACTCCATCCATTCTAAGCACAGAAAAATGGCAGCAATTCTGTGAAAAATACACAATAAGACTGTCGCAATTCTCATGCTGGTGAGCAAGATGTCCAAGATACCTTAAGTCTGTGCAAGCAAATTTAAATGTGGTATCTTTTTAACTTATATGTGTTAGATAGTATGTATCACTAGCACTGGCATCAAATCTGACACCCTGAACCTTCAGATTTACAGCAGAGTAAGCAATCAGCTGAGTCTCATAATTAGGTATGCTGCCATAGAGCAGGAGGGGCTGAAGAGTGACTGCCAGCTCTGAGCGTTGCTTGGTAGAGGGGCTAGATTGTCCCACTCTTCTCTGCCTTCCTCTGATAATTTCAACATGCACCCTCAAGAGTTAGAGAAGCTCCAGCTACAGAATATGCCTTACACATGTGGGCTTCAAGTAGCATTCTTTGGATTATATGCTGGATTTACGTGGTCTGAGAAGGTACAGAGCTCAGATTTCTTCAAAGAAGGAGGACCGTGGACACATAGGCCTGAAAGGAGACCGCAGTTCCTCTCCCTCTTTTGCAGTTACTCCTTGGTTCTGAAGTGTCTGTTCCATTTCTAGTCCTTCAGATTGATGTTGGGATGAAAAGTAGCCACTTCATCTTTAAGGGGAGAAGATCACTTTAACAATATACTGTTCAATTTTTCTGAGTGTTAATGTGTTCTATCTTTCATGCAGTGTTTCATGCTAGACCACGAATTTTAAGAGTGGATAATGACTTTGGGTAGCCAATTCAATCTCTTTCAAAAGATGCTAGTTATAGAAGTTGAAGGCAATCTTCTTTTTAAGGTGGCCCGTACTAGTCACCCTAAATAATTAATCACCTCAGAAAATTTTGGCCTGAAAGGTTGTCTTGATTTCATAATAAGTAAATGCCTTTTGACCATTCCTCCTGAAATGTCCAGAAAGGAGCTTGGCCTGAAATTTATACCTCTTAGTTACACCGTATAAACATGTTGAAACAGATGTAACTAATAAATTGTTTATTAAATATAGAAGAAACAATTCGGAGATAAGAAATTACATAATATAAAATATAGCTAATGAAATTCCTTCCCTCCCTTATTTTCCTTCTAAAGTCAGACCTTTGAGCCTGCTGTTGGATCTGTCTGAAAATCGTAATCACAGCTTTAAAACAGTTTGTAGGTACTTGGAATGTTTGCAGCGCACATCTTGTTCTTATTATGAAAGACTTGGAAGTGCTAGGAGCAGACAAATCTTTACAGACTACAGACGTGAAGATAATTTGTAGCGAGTGTCTTATATTTTCTTGATATGGTGATTTTATAGATGATTGCCTGTCCACACGTTTCCCGTTGGTCCAGAAGTATGTTAAAAGTTCACGCTGGGATTATAGAGAGAGAATGGGAAACCAAGGAGCAATGAAAGAGGAAGGGTAATTCAAGAGACTAATTTCTGCAGCTGTTTAGTTTCTGTCTTCATCAAGGCACCTTCCAACACATAGGATTGTTACCTCTGAAAGATGCTGAGTTGCCATCCATAGTTAGCTGTGAGGAATTTGAAGATGGTAACAGGGTAACAAGTAAAGGTTCAGCAAAAGGGAGTTTCAGGGTGTATTTGTAACCAGCAAGTAGGAAGACCGTTAGAATAAAGCTGAGGAATTAGTTTACTGAATCTCCTATTAACACATGTACAACTTAACTTACAAAAACAGAAGACAAGAGATGCATGAATTTTCATGGATGCTGTTGTCTAAAGCAAATATGTGAATTGGTAAGTAATTGGATGCTGTCTGTGTAACCACAGATTTTTGTGTCGATGTTAACTACGTAGGGGTTCCACTCTCCTGACTGATTACTTGATGGTCTGTATCCTACAGAGCTCTCTGTACCTTCAGATCTGCTAATATTTCACAGGTGTAAGGCCAATGTATGGGTCCTTATTTATACCACCATATATCCAGAGTAATTCCTCTGGTTTTAGTGATGTTATGTTACATCTAAGTCAGCTGAATTTGTGAAGTTGTTCTTGGAATTGTTGTGAAAGCATTGATGATAGTGAATAACAAAAATTGTATAGAAAACTTTCCTTTCCTGTTGGAATATTAAAGAACTTTTCTTAAAAAAGGCTTTTCTATCGTAATTATGTTTCTTTTTTCTTTTTATGCAGGAAGGGACACTAATGTGTTAGTTTATATTAAGAGGAGGCTGGCAATGTGTGCAAGAAAGCTGGGAAGGACCAGAGAAGCAGTGAAAATGATGAGAGATGTGAGTTTGGTTTTTTTTTTCTCTTTTTGCATTTGGTACACAGGTAATAAGTAGTAGCACAGAAATGATGTGCTTTAGTTACAAATCAGCATCTGCTCTTGCATCGTGCAGTACTGCTGACAATCATTTTGGACGTGTAAGGTACATAAAGGCTAAGTTAACAGATCCCTTCTAAGGCTGCAAAAGGAGCACTATGAAATCACAGAATACCAGATGGATGGTTGAATTTCCCATCCAGGTATGTATGCATTAGAGGGCTGCCTTTAATTATTCAATCATAAAGTTACGTAGCTTCATTTTCAGAAGGCTTCCTCTGTAACACATGGTGAATGCAACTGACTTAATAAATAGATCTTAAATATTCTGTTTACTCTTTGCAAAGCTGCATTTTTGCACTTTGCCTTGTTTGTGACACTACTGAGACCTGAGGACAGTGTTATTTATTCATGCAAAACTTATTATTGAGACGTCAAAAGGAAGTTATTAATCTATAATGAACTAATTTCCCTTTGAGGTGGGGGATGATTTTATTCAGAATTTGTAGGCTACAAATCTGAAACATCAAACAGTAGCAAGCTGGAAAGTGGCAGTAAAAGCAGCGGTCCCCATGAGGCACTGCATATGTTTCAAGTGCATAAAAGGCTCAGCTTTCGAGATAGCTACACATGCAGGGCATTTCTTTGATTGAGATCTCCTGCATGCAGGTGAGTAACACAATAGTTTGAGGAAGTGACTTGCCCCTCCCAAGGTAGCAAGTCTGTGACTCGGTAATATTTTTGAAAACATTAAGGGGTTCATCATGGTGCTAGTCCTCATCCTAAACAATCTACCAGATGGCAAGTGGGGAGCAATTCTATTTCCTGACTCTGGTTGAGGTTTTTCAGGCGTACAACTCTCACTCCTCCGAATCACTAGGCTGACAGATGGAGGTGTTGAAAAAGAACTTGGCGAAACCCAGCCATTGTACAGCTAAGAGTGTGAGAAAGAGGAGCCAGGAAGAAAAGACCTGTTTTTGCAGCCCTGTAGTCAACAAATTCAACTAGGAGAAAATGCTTTCAGTCCAGCCAGCTCCACTGATTATTTATCAATTTCGTTACACAGGCACACTGGGACAAACACTGAAATGCTGGTGGAAACATTGAAATTCTAAGTTCTGGCACTAATAAACAAGAAAGATACAATTTTGAATTCCACGTTCAAATGTCACACATCATAATTATGGTAACTTCTGGAGCTTAGTATGGGCTGCTGAATGTGTCTTATGACTCGTAGATAGGGCTATGCTGAACAAATATTCTGTGAACCTTTCCTCAGCTGATGTCAATACATACGGTTAACAGAGCATCCAGAACACTGGATCTAGGGACTCAGGTGATCCAACCAGTCCTAGGTTTCTTATGCAAAGTGAGACCCTGAACATTTTGCGTATGCTGAATGGGTTATTCTGTCACTAGAGAGAAAACTGTGTGCTTTTGAAGTTAGGTATTATGTGGCTCTTGACAGCTGACAATGACAGGGAGACCCAAAGTCATCATTTGTTAGACATTTGAAGGACTGAAGACACTTCCCTCTGTAGGAGCATCATGCTGAAGCAAAAGGACTGGATGCAAGGCAACAGGGGTAGAAAGACAGAGTTTCAGATTTCTAGAGCTTTAACACAGATGAGTGCATTCTGTATTTTTCCACATACAGACACTTAGCCAAATCCTCCAAACTGAATTTAGATGCCTCTAGAGCTCTTTGCTGTGAGTGAGCAGAGCTGAGAATTAGTATGTCCCTAGATGAAATATAAAAGCAACAGTACCTCTGGGTCACAACTCCAATACATTAAGAACAAGAGTAGCATCAAGTCAGCTTTGCAGATGCTTTTCTTAGACTGACGTGGAGCTATTTATTTCTGATGAATGCACACCACTATTTATTCACGGATGACATAAATAATATATTAATGAAGAAGTTTGAACATGAATGTGTCATTGATAGTTTCTCTGTGATTGATGAGGGAGGAGATGAATTTATTCACTCTAAGAAGAATATATGAAGAATATGTTGGCTGGGGACTGCTGAATCTAGCATCATGGAACAGAGGGTGGAGGCCTTGTTTGTGTTTGAAAGATTGAAAACAGATTTCTCAAGACATGGAACATGATGGAAATGAAGTGTTAAGAGGTTCATGACACCATCTGGGAAATATGATTGGGATGTAGTGAGTCTTTACCACTTTGAAAAAATAAAATATTTGAGAGTGTTTAATTCATGGCAAATATAAGGCCATCTTGAGGACATTACTGATGGATTACACTGTCTTACTTCAATTTTATGTAAGAAAAGAGAGGGATCCTCCTTAAAACACCTTAATGGAAAGAAAATGAGTTGTTGGTGACTTTAATAAGATTTTGGATGATTGGTTATATTACACTGCCGACAGGAAAATCATATTCTTCAGTTTGTTATCGAGGATGTTTTAATTATTTGTTTTATTGTTGAAATCAAATAGCAATCTGTCACTTCTGTGATCGATTTTGAGATAGCTTCGTGTTGTTGATTTTGCTGCTCTGATTTCATTCATTTAGTTCAGTAGAATTAATGAGAATTACTAACCACTAATTGTCATGGAAACTTGTCATTTAAGTACATAGAGGTGTTGGTTTTGCTTATGTTTCTGATGATAACTATTTACTATGTTTCACTATAGAAACCAGCATCTGTCACTGTTTGTATATATTGAGTTCACTTGTGATCTCATTTTGATTAGCGTGTTGTTGGAATAGCTCCAGCCTAGTCACCAGAGTTGTTCCAGTTTTATTCCTCTTTATATAGAGCATGATATGGTTTGTGAGGGAACCAGCTCTCTTTTACCATCCCAGAGGAACAAATCTTCAGTGCTGGCTGTTTTATTTGTTAGGCTGATTTTGTTAGGAGGATTTAAACTAGGCTGTTCCAAATGATGCTGGAAAATTCAATGTGTGCAGAGGTGGAAGGCTGTAGTGGTGACTGAGAAATCTTCAGTATTCCTGGTCTTTACTGGGGATGTTACTGAAAGACAAGAAACCACATGCTGAGGAGCAAGGATAGCTTTTTGCTGCCTATCTGCTGATTCCCTCACCTTCACAGAAGAAGAAAAGTATGCTGGGTGTACATGCTATATTTTTCATTAATTGGATGCCAAGAGGTGTGGAGGGGATGCAAAGGCACTTCTTTCTGTTCTTTGACAGTGACCGGAGCGGTAGTTGTCTGTGCTATTGAATTTCCCTTGACTAAGACACTGGGTATGCAGGTGGAAGTGCACAGTGCGAGAAACTGAATTGTCAAATTAATTCTAGCTTCTTAGGATTGTTCTGGAGAAGGTTTGGGCTGTGGAACAAGCATTCATTGAAGGATCATGTGTGTTTATGAAAGAGAAGGGAGGCAGGCAGAAGGCATGCTAGTGGATGTAGTGCACAGGTCTCAATCATTTTCTCTTTGAGAGAGACGAAGCAAAGCTGTCCTTCCTGGGACGTTTTTATCTCCTACACTGTGGCCCTGCAATTCCCTGAAAGCTACTTTATAGTCATAGCAAGTATATGTTTCTATGCAGTAGTGGAGTTGCCGCTTGCCACCTGCTTTGCGGCTTTGTTTAGCGACAAGTAACATTTAGGGGGAGAAGACACTCTCCAGGTCTTTCCCCAGCACTGTATGTTAGAAAACAAAACCATTTTTAAGGGTCAGAAATGTACATTTTATTTTATTTCTGGCATCAGTGGTGTCTACCGAGAAATTACTCTTTAGTTCATTTTAAAGGGCATAGAAGTCTACTGTTATGGACCTAGCTTTGAGAACCTTTCTAGAGATATTTTAGTTGGGTATGTTTGTGTGTTCGTCTCAGTACCCAACTGCAGTATCTAAAATGCATATTTTGTGTCACAGAGACACCAAGGAACCATCAGTGCCAATGCAGCTGGCATTGTTAGAGAGCTGAGTGCTTATCAGTGTGCTGCCTGATAACTACTTTGAACACTTGTGCAGCCCTGAACTTTTCAGATGTTTTGAAAGGTAATGTCACGTGGAGACATCAAAAGAGTACTCAACCATACTAAGTCAATTCTGATGGTATGGGTAGGTTGGGCTTTTATCTTTTTATGACCAGCAGTATTAGTGGTTTTTTCTGGTGTGCCAGTTCTGTAAATCTAGCATGCATCCTTGGAAACCTCTTTTTACTCGACCTTGAGTGCGCTTTTCTGTTCAGTATTCTCTTGAATTCTGTATTTCTGTGGGCATTGCTGATTGCTCTTGGGTAAGGGGAGCACATAACCAGAACAGTGTTCTGCACCTTGTATCATCAAGCTGTGCAAAAGAAAAGAATCCTGACTGCTAATAAAGATGTTACAATCCCTAGAAACTTAACAATGCAACTTCTGCAGCTGCTTGCGTCCGCACCTACTGTCTGTCTCTCCCAAATACTTCTGTGCTTTAGGCAAGGATTGGTGAGTCAGTCTTTGGCATGTGTTACACAGGTCAGGGGAAGCAAGCTTCTTTGCCTTGAGTGCAATGCTAACTTTATTAAAATCTGTAGCATTTATTCAAAATGCCGTTTATTAAAACTGGAAGCAAAAATTCTTCTGAGTTCAAGAGACTGAGAGCTGCCTTATACATTTTAGATAAGCACTACTCATGTGAAGCATGACATTTGTCACTCTCCCCTACAGAATAGTACCTTCAGTTAGTTCTTGTTCAGACACAGAAATACTGCAGTAACGGTAGAACATCCTTCATTCGAATGGGCTCTTAAATAAACGAGATCCCTGTGATTGCCATAATGCTGTTTATCCATTCACTTTACCTGCACATGAGTCAGACCCCTCACTTTCTGTCATGGCAGTGGTCGTGGGCAAAACCCTCAAAACTAGAAATTTGATGACTATCACTAAAACCTAGTAATAATATTTCTCATATAAACTCTGTTTCAAATTATTACAGCCAGGTGAATACAATTAGAGATTGCCTTTTAGGCATGTGTTGAAAATATGCATTTTTCTAAGAGAACATTTGAGCTTTCTCAAGATATTTGGCTGATACGCTTAATGGCATCTTGCACCCACATGGAACAAAATGGCTGTGTGTCAAGCACATGTCCTGTAGAGCAGAATACTTGTTTCCTCTACTAAGGCTATGCTACAGCATCAGGTTTTTTGTTGTTGTTGTTTTTTGTTTTTTTCTGACAGTTTGTTGAAATACGTCTTCAGCCTGCTGAGCATATAATTTGTATTATCAAACCCTGTGTGGTACAGACAATCACATCTGATTTTTCATTATATATAATGTTTATACGCAGAAGTTTCATTGAATCACAGGATGGCTTGGCTTGAAAGGGACCTCAAGGGTCATCAAGTTCCAACCTCCCTGCCACAGGCAGTGTTACCAGCCACTAGATCAAGTACCAGATCAGATTGACCACGGCCCCATCCAACCTGTCCTTAAACACCTCCAGGGACGGAGCATCCACAACCTCTCTGGGCAGCCTGTTCCAGCACCTCACCACTCTCTCAGTAAAAAACTTCCCCCTGACATCTAATCTAAGTCTCTCCTCCTTTAGTTTAAAACCATTCCTCCTTGTGCTATCAGCATCTACCATTGTAAAAAGTTGATTTCCCTCATGTTTATTAACTCCTTTAAATATTGGAAGGCCACAGTGAGGTCTCCCCACAGCCTTCTCTTTTCCAGGCTGAACAAGCCCAGTTCCTTTAGACTGTCTTCACAGGAGAGGTGCTCCTGCCCTATGGGAGAGGGCTCCTATGTACAGCGTTTCCAACACTGTGATTCTGTTAAGACAGAGTATATCCTCAGAATATAGTCACATAGTCTTATAGGGACTCTGGTAACTTGGACTCCTTTTTGTCAATCCGTTCACATCGCTCCTTGTGCAAGGGTTTTGTATGTCCTTTAATAGTGTTCATCCATCTCTCTAGAATCTTCTAGCCCATTTTTGAGCTACTAGGTCATTTCCTTCTTTTAATTTCATTTCAAAGTCTGCCTCTAAAATTATGAAAATTTCTGCAAAGTACTTGAGGATGATGTCAATAAAGTGTTTTTTTCTGAAGAGGGCTATGAGTAATGACTTTATTTTCATGCTTTATGAAGTTCCTGATCTTTGACATAACAAAAATTATTAGTTTCTCTTACTACTTTTATGTGATGTGATTATTTAGTAGTAAATGTACATCTGGAGCAACTTGTGCTCTTCTGGTTTCGTGCCACATCTGCCTTTAAAGTTCTCTTTATTCCTGGAATGTGTTATTTTACAACATAGTCCAAATAAAAGCATTTTCATAATTATATTCCTTAAAATGCTGAAGTCTTACTCTGAAGTCTTTAATCCTCAATTAAGAGAGAACGTACAGGCTGCATGTTCTAGCACATTTCCTTGGAGTTTACATACTGGGTAAGATATTTCTCTCTTTAATGTCTAATCCTACTTTGAACAAAAGACACATTATCCATAAATAGTTTGGAACACTAGAGCTAATCTTACGTTTTCCAAATTAAAAGTTGAATGTCAGCTAAATTTTATAACCCACCCATCCCAAAGTTAATGTAAACTGGAGCCTTTGCTGGCATGCTAACCTTTGCTGACATTTCTTCTCTCCTTGCCAGGTGAGCTGCCCAGGGGTTTTTGATCTCTATTCTCAGACTTTGCAAATGACCTCTATTGTGTTTGGTTAGCTGTCAGATAGCTTCAATATCAGAGTGCTTTCAAAAGTGCTCTTTACCAGATCATTTTTAGCCTGATTTTCTAAGAGAATAAAGTTTATATAATCAAATCTCTGCTGTCTGTTTATACAAGGAACGTTCGATCCATCATTCAGATTCAATTAAATTTGTGAGAGGAATAGAATGTTAAAGATAACACATTTCTGCAACTTTTATGGGAAAAGTAGCTGAATAAAGGAAAAAGATCACATTGGTCATCTGACCAGAGAAAACCTTAAGCATAATTCTTTTCTGTTAGACATCACTGAGTCCATTTGGAGTGACATGTTTCAAATGCCTCAAGCTTCAGATAGAGTTTAAGACATCTAAAAATCCAGCTGTAGATAATAAAGTCCTAGGAAATGAGAGTTTCTTATTTTCTGCTCAGAAGTGGCTTGATCTTTTGCCTTCTCCACTTTCTTTGGTTAACAGCGCTTACAGATTATAAGTCAGATACCAGAAAACAGCTTATGCAAAGTATTGATGAAATTAACAATGCTATCCATGCTGCGTGCTTGTTTTTTCAATGGTGGTTGACAGCCACACCTGGAAGATGGCAGCTTCAGTCATTCCTCTTTTGGAAAACAGATTTTACCATTTCAAGTAGACACGGTGGGAACAGATGGGAGCTAAAGGTGAGGCAGTTTCACTGCTTCCACTGACCTTATTTTTGTTGTTTCTTCATTTTAAGCTGAATTCACTTTCTGTATTTATGAATGTGTTCACTGGAATACATTGATTTTAAAATATTTGTGTTTGAGAATACATGAACATAAGCAGCAATGAATGGTTGTGTGCACTGCCCTTAAAATATGTGGCCATCTGTACAGCCGCAATGCAAATAGAGAATAAATGTGTCAACACCAGGTTATGTATAAGATCATTCATTTATCCACCTCTGTATTCTCGTGGGTCCCATGGCCTAGTCGTAGGCATAAACTATAACTTAAAGCTGTTTCCTACACAAATAATGTGTCATTGCTAATTGATACATGAGGTTAATGTCGTCACAGGGAGAAAAACGGATACAGCAGTTATAACTACATTCCTTGAAAACGTTTTTAAAATGATATCTAAATGAGAAAATGCCGATGATGGAAATTTTCTCAGGGAAGGGAGTCCTCTCCATTAATGTCTTCTTTGGGAGATATAACTTGTTTCCCATCCAGTAAATCAGACTGGGATTTCCTTGTACCATAAAGCATTTTTTGTCATCTCCACTCTTTCATATCCATCACAAAATCACTGAATCTACACCCTGCAGTATGGATTGGGGTGAGTCTGGAAATACAGCCCCCTCAGGACTTGTGATAAGATCTCCAATTGTGTCAGGCTTATTTCCAGAATTTTTCTGCAAATTTATACTCCCAAAATGTTATTTATCTAAAAAATAAATAACAATAAAAAATTGTTTCCAAAAGCTACCATTTCTGTGTATTTGCAGTATAGCTAATGAATCTTTCAAATAAATGTTTCACTTTCTACTGATGTATTTATTTCCCCCCAAATTCACAGAGCAATTGGAACAGAATATGGGCTAATGCACTAGAGAAAACACTTTGACCAATTCAAGTTCAAGATAAAATCCTTATGAGCATATATTTAGTATGATATTTGATATCTGTTTAATCATCCTGTATTTTAAGGTAAATACCTTCATGGCCACGATGTGTTGGCGTTCAAATGGTATGAAAGCAAGCCCAGCTCACTCAAATGTTAGAATGACATCTTCAGTCCTAAGCATTCTAGAGTGGCTTTGGTGAGAAATCTTGAGCGCTGAATTTGGTGACTGTCTCTTGAGATCATGATGTGTGGAGAAAAGTGACAGTAGAGCCTTTATCTCGTCTTTTAAGTGCGGTGGTTGCCACTAAAATGACAGCATTTGTCTGTCACAGCAAAGATAGAAAGAATTAAAACTGATAAGCTGAACAATTCCTCCAGTGTTTGTAACACCACAGAAAGTACATCTTTGGGTGCAAAGGGAGGTTTGTGCCTCAAACTGGAGTCCAAAGAAAAACCCAGTGCTGCGAGGGCTTCTGGAACGTGGCAGTGCCTTCCTCATCTCACTCTCGCAGATAGGTGCCCATCTTTAATTCTGTGAGTGGAACATGGGCCAGCCCCACTCCCCATCTGCTAAGGAGGAGCAGGGAGCTGGCCCACAGTCGTCTTTCCATTGCTCCTCAGCATGACACAGTATTTGGCCTGCCCTCAACATCCAGCAGATGTTGCAACCTCTGTGGCTTTTTGTTTTTAACTTCCCCAGCGTTTTCTCTCACCGTGAGGCCTAAAACATGACCTGCCATAATGTGTTTCCATCTAAGTGGCTTTACTTTCTCGGAAGCTTCTCAAAAACTAGATTTTTACCATGACTGAAAATTATTTGCAGTAAAAGCTGTATACTGTGACATAATTAGCTCATCCTCTACTTTTTTTTTCTTTTTTTTTCATGGCGGTTGTGTTGTCCTTTGTGCACAGTCAACTTTAGAAGAGTTGAGTG